>NC_056736.1:649135068-649222568 GCF_019279795.1 Protopterus annectens
CACTTATAAACACGGTAAAAACACTTTAAAACACCTTGCCAACCCCACAAAGTAAAACAATTTCTCCACAGAAAAATGGTTTTCATTTACTTTAAACAACTTTTAAACTGAGATAGAAAAAAAAAGAACGCTCCTGTTTATAAGTACAGTACGATCTCATGACAGTCCATTAATACACAAACTCCTAGCTTTAAAATAATTTTCCTTAAGCAAAAAGTATCAATAAACAAATTATTAAATGGAAGTTTTTTACCCTAAAGGGAACTTATTTGCCAGGCAAAGGAAAAAGCTTATGATGACTGTCGATTCTCGAAAGCCTCAGTGCAGCATACTCTTCAGCAGTAGTAAAGCTCTGAAGGGCTTGACACCCAAACATGTCTTTTAGTCAGGCCAGCTCAAGTTACCTGACAGTTTGGGCACATGGTAAGATCCCTGAATCTTTGGAAGTTGGCCAGCAGTTATATCATTGGCAGGATATAACCCATACAGTTATGGCTACTTACACCAGTGATGAATATGATGCAGACTTAGTTTTTCTAAGACAATTCAAGTACCAAGGGTACACCACTATTTTCCTTATAGGGGTCAATGTGGAGAACTCCCTTGAGAAGAAACCAGATGGATTAAAAATTAGTAGACAAAGGAATGCCAGAGGCAAATAAACAGAGAGCCGAAAGATATACCTGGACAGAACTGTACAGTAAGCTAGATCTACACTGCACGGCCAATGGTGTCTCTGCTGTACTGGGGTCCTATTCTCTATTTTGACACCAAACAGACAACCTTTTCCTCTTGGATATACAGGATTTTCTATTGTTAGGTTTTCTATACTCTAAAAATTATAGCATGGCCAGACAACACAAACTCCTATCATCCATACTGTGAGCTTCAGGGTCTGAAGATAGGGATGTTATCAGTGACACCTTGACCTGAGCAAGTATATCCATGAAGACAAGAAGAAATCTGGTAAGGATCCCTGGCCAATTCCTTGAGAAAAATGAACCAATTTGTCTTGGAAAATGTGATAAGCAGCTGTACCCCTGGACTGTCCCCTCTTATTCTTTGGAAGCATGTCAGGACTCAGGGGTAAAGGGTGGAATGGTATACAGAAACTTGAAAAGGCAACTGCTGCTATTGCTTTGCTTGCTGAATTCTTGAGTAAAGTACACTCAGTTGCCTGTTCTGTACTGATGCAAACAAATCTACCAAGGAACGCTGAATTGATGGATAAGTTGAAGGAATACCCTCAGTTTAACATCTGCTACTTATTTTCATGTGAGAGGAAATGTAGACTGCTAGTAGAAATGGCCAATCTGAAAAGGGGGCAAGACTTTGTTCCACCCTGTTTATGTACCACATAATTCTGGTACTGTATGTCACTACTTCTGAGTACCTGGAATCCACAGTTGAAGAACTTTGAGATCACTGATTAGAGCCATCATCACTCTGATACTGATGAAACTATTCTTATGCAAAGGGATCCATACACCATGATCCCTGGTTTTGTGAGGGCAGGCTCCCTACACAAAGTCTGAGGCATCTGTTCTTTAATGTTACAGGATGCACAAACAGGACTCCCAGAATGGAGACTACCTGTTTGGTCCACTACAGAAAGTCCTGAACTACACAAAGAATTAATGAAAGTTGCTGACTGAGGGAATTCTGGTGCAAAGTACAGACTTCACCTAAGGTACCACAAGATTTTTGTCACATGGAGCATGGCATGAGGAACCATGGTATAATTTGAAGCCATAAACACCAGAGCTTTTAGATTATCTCTGTTTGAAGCAGACTTCGGTTTTAATAAATTTAAACATTTTTTGTAAGCTATTTTTTCCTGTGGAACAAAGGCTGACCAAGTGGCAATTATTAGACAACCTAGAAAGACCACTATGGAGGAAGGAATTGGAGAATATTTTTTTTAGAATGACAGTGAACCATAGATTCTGAAGAAGACTGATGGAAAACTCCAAAGCCTTTACTACATATGAACTGAAAGCAGCATGAAACGAGCAATTACTCAAGTAAGGATAGATATGAATTCCTTGCAGCATGCAAAAGGCTATAGCTGGAGTCGGGCATTTTGTAAATGTTTTGGAGAAATTCCAAAGGGCAAAGAAATGTATGTCAGCCCAAGACAGAACATATTAAACATTTTCTGTGATTCTTGTTAATGGGAAATGTGTAAGTAATTATATTTCAAATCTAAAGTCACCAAAGAGCTTTTGGCTGCAGAAGAGGTGAAAGAGTTTGAAGGGTGAACATTTTGGAAAAGGAACCCTCAAACAAAAGTGTTAAGTCTGAAAAAGCCTAAAACTGTTTTTTATCCTCCAGTCCTTTTCCTTCCTGAGGCCTAGAACTAGTCTTAAATAAAATTATTCCCCAAAGGTGTAGATGCACTTTACCTATCACTCTTGAAAAAAGTTTAAAATAGTGGGGGGGCATAAGATATCGCTCATCTTTGGGAACCTGCAAAATATCTTAGAGGACTGGTTTGGAGTCCCATTGAAGCTTATAGCCATTTTTAATGCTTAATACCCAGGAATCTGCAGTGATGGTTTCCCCATAATAGGAGGCAAAGAGAAAGTTTGCCAGCAATTCCATGGGAAGGGGGATAACTGGCTGGTGCAGAGAAAAGGGAAAGGGGGCTAGACCAGAGTAGTGAGGGCTGATCTCAATACTGCCGTGGAAGCCACTCTGCTTGGTCTTTAGAGTCCCTCTGCCATTTTTTTTTTCTTAAACAGCCCTTTGCCAGATTTCTGTTGTTTAGATTTGGATTGCTTTCTATAAAAAAAAAAGGACCTGGTTGTGAAGGACAATTTCTGTCATATCTAGGTAGTTTTTTTACTTCTTACATCACTTTAACGCTCTCTTCCATGTTTTTAAAGGCTTCAAGCCAGCAGGATAAAGCCCAAACGACAACCCAGGTTCTATCAGTAGCTCAGGTGTCTGAAGCACTGACAAAGAGGGATGGACACACGCACCCCAGTGGGAGGGTGGACTCAAGGGCTTTCCCTGTCATGATCCTTGATGGAGGCTGGAGACATCATGGCTCGGTTCACAGCTCAATGGTGGGAATAGGGTGGTGGACTTGGCTAGGCTGTTACAGACAAGGGTTGATAGGACATGTTCTTGTTCACTCACCCCTCAGACATGTCCAAATAGATGCAGTGAAGTAGGAGTAACAGGTCATAAACAGGAAAAAAAAACAAATTATGTTGGTTGACTAGACCTCCCCCCCCAAGGCCTTGAAGTCATAAACTGGAAAAAAAACAACTGATGTTGGTTGGCTAGGCCCCCCCCCTCAAGGCCCTGAAGATCTGAAATTGTCCCAGCATATATTGCAACAGGTCTGGGGGTGATGGAGGCTAACATTCTTTTTGAAGACTTTAAAGCCTAGTTATTGAATGCTGCTCAATGTCCTCCGGTAATTCCATACAATTGCATTCCTACAAATAACACAGTCAGTGGTAGTTGGTCTTGATGCTGCATCAATGGCATCATAGTTACATTTTGTACGTTTAGCAACTTGAGAGGCAGAATGAAGCATTTCTTACAAGTTCTGATCTCATGTCTAGGTTAAGAATTTCAGAAGAGTTTTGACCTATATTATTCAACACATCTAAAAGTAATTTAATATGTTTTGACAATTATTTTTTTATTTTACATTTGTTGACCGGGATAGTCCGACTGGATGCATATCCATTTTCAGCGGAGGTCCGGGGAGAAAAGCTCCAAGGGTAAGCAGATACAGCATTGCATAATACCAGCATTAAATAATACAAACAGACTACAGAGATTACATAAGTAAGCAAGTTAAACAAGTTCCACAGGTTAGAGTTAATCCCGAGTGTACGTCAGGATTAAATTAAATTACACAGTAAGCTGGTTAACAGATACACATTCTAGAGTGAGTTAGCCAGGCTTGATACAGTGACATGGCTAGGCTGTTGCAGACAATTAATAACCTTACAAGACACAGTTGTGGATATACAGACTTTTGTTTCACTGAACCTGTCAATAGCTTTGCTCTCTGTCATTTGGAAAAGAATTAGGAGCATCGACTAACCTACCTCTCTTCACAAAATCCAGAGAGAGAACGGTTTTATAAACACATTTCTGTGACTCTTTGTGAAATCTACCTGGTCTTTTATGAGCTGAAAGCTGGGATTCTTGCATTAGAGAAACAACTAAAAAGGCATCTACTAAGGTTCCAACCACAGAGGAAGAGCAAAAGATTTAGGAATAGCCATGTGAAAGTAAAAACATCTCTTCTGAATGTCAGATATTTCTCTTCTTTCATACTTAAATTCTTTCTTCTTACAAATAATCTCACCACAGGAAATTTCCTGGGTGGGAGACTCAGAGTAAAGGTTATCTTCCACATGTAATATTGCAAGGAGAAGAAAGGATCTGAGAGGCACATTCCAAGTCTTCTTCATCACAGTGATCCTCTTATCTGAAGAATCCATTTTTCTTTTAGTAAGAACAGGAGGAGGAGTGATTTCTTCTGGCTGTAAGGCTTGAATATCCTTCAACAGTCCTTAAGTTACAGAAACCAGTCCTCTTTAGTCATCTGAAGAATACATTTTTCAGAAGAGATTTATCTGGGAGGATAGGAAATGCATTTCATCTTATAGTTCATAGGTTAGTACTAGGGCACTGCCCTACTTGAGCCATTTTTTAAGCCTATTAATTATCCTGTGAGTGAGATTCAAACCCTACCTTGTGTTTGGCAAAGCCAAACACCTTCACCACCCACCCACCCCGAATGGTCTTTTATGTGGTAAAGCCACCTATGGCTTAGAGATGCTGAGGTATGGCCCTTTACCCGATAACATACAATCTAATCTCTGATAAGAACTTGATGAACACCTCCTTTCACCTTCTGTATTTATAACTCTAAATTCAAGGGAAGTTGTCTTTAGATCGCCAACATGAGAGGAGTCTGAAGGACAATTGAAAGCAATGGACATGCCTTAACCCCTAGTCATAACAGCTTCCATGGAGCCAATGCTAAACAGTCTGTGAGATGCCAGACGGTCCAGGCCCTGTGAAAGTGCCTCATCAGGTTTCCCACACTCTCTAGAAGAGGAAGTGGAGGCCAATTCGGAATAATCAACTTTTTTTGCTGTTTTATCTCTGTTGTTTTCTAGTTGGAGGGTCAAATACAGAAGTTGAAGGAAAAAGCAGACAGCACTGCCACAAGTGGAAACAATGATTACCTCTTCTTTTCAAGGTATCAGTCTAAGGCCTTAAAGCAATGTCTTAGAGTTTGAGGACTAAAACCCTCACAAACCTGGTAGGGCTTTCCTTCGTGTTCTGCCCCAAGACAAAGTCGCCATGATAAGACACTTGTATATCACAGCTGTACTTCCTGTTTGCGACACAGGCATAAAGTACAGTTTTGTACCTACCATAAATGTAGATGTTAGAGTGTCTTCACTGCTGCAGTCATTACACTTGGGTTATCCTGCCGTCAGGCGGTCCCGCAGTCAGCCAGAGTTCCAAAGGCTTGGTCCGGCGTCGGTTGCTGTTGTTTCTTCCCTGACGTCAGTGCGCCAGGGGTATATAAGATGCAGCCGATGCCATTTTCTTCAGTTTTTCCTGCCCCAGATGTCAGGTGCCCCCAAAAAGAGAGGCAATACATATTGCTAATAAAACATACCATAAAGGTAAAAAACAAAACCTTCAGTAACCAGCAAATACACCACATAGGTAGTATAGGGTTGAAAAGTATAGAAAAGTCCCAGCTAAGAAAGAGGGGATGGCGGGTGGGTAACCTGGACTGCAGCAGTGAAGACGCTCTAACATCTACATTTATGGTAGGTACAAAACTGTACTATGTTCATCGTGTTTCACTGCTGCAGTCATTACACTTGGGTTGAATCCCAAAGCTGAGTCAGGGTGGCTGGTTCTATAGAGGATTTGGGGTGGCTATGAGGCCCTGCAGTACTGCAGTGGCAAAGCCAGCTGTGGATCTAAAATAAAGAGGCAAGTGGTAATGCTTGGTAAAGGTGTGCACTGAACTCCAAGTTGCAGCTTCCAAGATATCTTTGGTAGGTACTCCTCTAAGGTAGGCAGTAGAAGTGGCTGTTGCCCTGGTGGAATGTGGTCTAATGTTACTAGGTACAGGTTTCCCATGCTGTGTGTAGCAGAACCGGATACAGTATCCTATCCACTTTGAAATGGTCTGCTTTGAAATACCCTTTCCCTGTGATCCTGCAGCATATGCTACAACCAATTGCTCAGTTTTTCTGAAAGCTTTTGTTTTATCCAAGTAGAAACGTAATTGTCTGTGCATGTCCAAGGAATACAGAAGTCTCTCCCTTTTATTCTGGGGATTTGGATAAAAAGTTGGCAAGTGAATAATTTGGTTAAGAGCCACACTGGATACCACCTTAGGCATAAAAAAAGGGTTTGTTCTTAAAGAAACCCTGTCTTGGTGAAAAATGATGAAAGGCTCCACTGCCATTAGTGCCTGTAACTCTGAGACTCTTTGTGCTGAGTTTATTGCCAGAAGCAGAGCAGTTTTCCATGATACATATTTTAATTCTGCTGAATTGGCTGGCTCAAAAGGAGGTAAAGTGAGTTTTTCCAAGACAAAATCGAGGTCCCAAGTTGGTGTTGGTGCTCTCCGGGGCGGTCTTATGTTTTTAGCCTCTCTGAGGTACTGTTTTAGCAATGGAGGAGAGAAAATAGGAGGATCTGTGTTGTAATGAGCAGAGATAGCAGAGGCGTGGATCTTAACTGATGAGAAAGATAGTCCTTTGTCCAGCATTCTCAGTTAAGTATTGTAATATCTGAGGAATATTTGGGACACGAGGATCAAGGCTTTGAGCCTGGTTCCAGGCACAGAATCTCTTCCACTTTTCTGAATAAGATTTCCTGGTGCTAGGCCTCCTGGCCTCCAAAATGATATCCATAACAGCTTTAGAGAGAGGTGTTGTCTGCTTGACTAATGAATCTGCCATGCAGCCAGGTTTAAGGTTTTGAGCTGACTGTGCAGGATCTGATTGTTTTGTTGAGTCAGAAGGTGCAGAATTTGAGGTAAAATCCATGGTGGGCCTTGAGCTAAGTTCTTTAAGATTGGCTACCAGTGCTGGCGTGGCCAGTCTGGGGCAATCAGGATCATCTGTGTTTTTTTCTTGTCTGGCTTTTAGGCGTACCTTTGAAAGGAGAGGCAGTGGTGGGAAGGCATACACTTGCTTTTCCAGCTAAACGAGAGAGCATCCACTTTCCATGCTTGTCTGTGATAAGTCCTTGTGCAGAATTTTTGTAGTTGGCAATTCAGTAGGGAGGCAAAAAGATCTATGTCTGGGCACCCCCATTTTTGCGTTATCATGCTGAATACTTGTGGATTTCATTTCCACTCGTGAGGATTCATGATGTTTATGCTTAAGTCGTCTGCCAGAGTAATTTTCTTTCCTGGCAGGAATTGTGCTTGCAGATGAACTTGATAGGTTAGAGCTGTGTTCCACAAGGTCATGGCTTGTCTGCATAGGGGGTAAGAATGAGTGCCCCCTTGCTTGTTTATGTACCACATAACTGTGGTGTTCTGTTTTTAATAATAGTTGTCCTGGATGCAGAAAGCTGTTAGGACATTTTATACAGCCAACATCTCTTTTTGATTGATGTGAAGATGCATTTGGTCTGTGGTCCACTTGCCCTGAATACATTTTCCTGCCATGTGTGCTCCCCAGGCGTAATCCGAAGTATTTGTTGTTGATGTCTGCCTGGCTGTGGGTAGAGTGAAAGGCTGTCCCTTGTTGAAGTGACATGCCTGTGCCCACCATCGAAACTCCTGTTGTAGGCAGGGAATTAGTGGTATTACTGCTTCCAAACTGTGACAGTGTTGAGTCCAAACACTTTTCAGGTACCATTGTAATTTCCTCATATCCAGGCTGGCATATGGAATTAGTAGTATGCAGGATGCCATGAATACCAAGGCCTGCAGAATTTTTCTTGCAGGGAGTTGGGTCTTTGTTGCCATCAATACTGTGTCAGTTGTCTTTGTTTGTCTGGCGTGAGATAAGCCATCTGGGCCGTTGTATTTAAGCTGGCACCCAGGAATATTATTTCTTATTAGGGCACTAGTTTTGACTTCTTTTCATTTACTGTGCACCCTAGGCAAATTAGCAACCTTTTTACAAACGCCAGATGCTTTAGAAGAATGTCCTTGCTCTCTGTTTGAATAAGGCAGTCGTCCAGGTATGGATATATTTGAATTCCTTTTTGTCTGCAAAATGCAATTACTGGTACCAGGCACTTTGTGAAGACCCTGGGAGCAGTAGATAAGCCAAAGGGAAGTGCAGAGAATTGGTAATGCATTGAACCAGCTATGAATCTGAGGTATCTTCTGCAATTTTGTCTGATAGGGACATGCAGATATGCCTCTTTGAGGTCCAAAGTAACAAGCCAAGCCTTCTTGCCCAGCATGGGAAGAAGCTGCTGTAGTGTAAACATTTTGAATTTCGGAACATCCAGGTAAGTATTTAGAGTAGAAAGGCCTAGTATGGGTCTCCAGGCTTTGTCCTTTCTGGGGACCAGGAAAAGTCTTGAGTAAAATCCTTGTCCTTGTTCCTGCTGTGGTACTTTTTGAATAGCTCTCATGTCCATGAGGGCTGTAATGTGTTTTTGTGCCTCTGCCCACTGATTTTGTGGCAGGTCTGGCATTCCTTTTAGCCTTGGTAGAGTGTGAAAGTGAAACCTGTAACCTTGAGATACAATATTCAGAACCCATTTGTCTTGGGTGATTGTTTGCCAATTTTGAGAAAAAAGTGCTAGTTTTTCCCCTAAGGGAGCTGCCAAAAGGAAAGTGCTTGGCATTCGAAGGGGGAAGTCACTGGGACTGTTTCCTGTAAGGTTGTGACTTGTCTTCACATCCTTTTGGAGTTGAAGCACCCTACTGTTGTGGTCTGTAAGAGCCTTGGGGCCGAGATCTGCCTCTTTGTGGTCTGTCTGACACTGGAAAGGACCAATTCTTTGAAGGCCAATTTCTGCTAAATCGAGGTGACTTTACCTGTAAGAAATCCTTCACTGTTTGCATACATTTTGCCTTATCTTCCATTTTCTTTAATACCTCTTCTGCCTTAACACCAAATAAAATATCCTGCTGTAAAAGAGCATCCAATAATTTTGCCTTAACATGATATGGTAAACCTTGTTCTTTTAACCAAGCATGCCTTCGAATCACAGATCCTGTAACTGCTGCTCTACAAGGAGCATCTAATGAATCAAAACCACAATGCAGAGTATATTTTCCCACTTGTTAAGCTTCATGCAAGAAATCCTGCATTTCCTTATAGTCAGGATGTTCTGAACTTGTAATCATTTTCTGTTTTAACAGAGACATTAAATATTGTTGGCATTTAAGCATGTGAAACTGGCAATTTAAAGCTCTCACTGCTAAAGTTGCAGAAGTGTAAACTTTCTTCCCCCATCTGTCTAATGCTCTAGAATCCCTGTCAGAGGGAACTGGATTTTTAGCCGTGGAAGCCTTTATCCCTGTGGAACCCTGGGAAATAGTTTCTGGGTCAGCAACAGGGTTTTTATAAAGAAATTTGTGAGAGTCAGGGACTCTGTAGTACCTGTCTGGCTTGCCTGGAACAGGGGGCAAAGAATTAGGATTTAAACTGGATTCAGAGAACACATCATCCACAATATCTAACACTGGCGGAATAGCAAGGGGCCTGTGCTGAGGCAATAAAAGAAAGTCTCTGAGCCTTTTCTTGGATTCTGAGTAATCCTGGCCCTCCCAATGGAAATGCTCCCTCATGGTATGTAAAGTTTCCCCAAAAGAATAATCCTCAGGAGGAGAGGCTGAAGGAATTGATTCTTCAGCATCACAGTCCTCATAGGGGGGTAAAGAGTATCCCTGGTCTGAAGAGGTATCAGAATATATGGAAACCTGGTCAGAGGAATCATAGTCTGTATCCTGCCTAGGCCTTTTATCAGGAGGGGGATGGGTACCCTTGATCAGAGTAATTAAGTCTTCGGCCATTTTGAGCATCTGCTTTTTAGGCATGGAGGCCTGTCCAGGTGAATGCTGTACTTGCTTCTTTGTCTTTAATGGAGTTTTAGACTTGGCTGTAGTTTTTATGGTAAGCTGTGCAGGTCTGAAAACACCCTCAGAAGACCATGCCTGCTCAGCGGCTCCGGACCCATCTGAAGGGTTAGTTTCCGTAGGCCCAACACCTTGAGTATCCAGAGGTCTAGACATCTCCACGTGGGAGTCGGAGGCAGCCTGTGGCTCTGAGGTAGCGGGTGTCAGGGGCTGCGAAAGCGCCAAACTGAGAACCGGCGACTGGCCTAGAAGAGGCTTCATCGTCAGTTTTGGGCCTCGGATGCCTGTCCTTATCCTTGTCTTTGCATTTTTTGTGTATTCCGGTCGTCGGTTGTTCCGATGGCATGATATAATTAAACCTTCAGCCAAAGTAATGGCGAGCAAAATCAAACAGACGCTTAATAGTGCGTTTGTTAAATCTAGCACAAAACCGACAACTAGTGACGTCGTGGTCTGGGCCTAGGCATGGAATACAGTAAGAATGAAAATCCTTATGAGGTATTTGCTTCCCACAAGAAATACAGTTATTAACTTTTACTGACATCAGTCTGAGGCAAGAAAAAGTTTCACCAATGGGGTACTTAGCTTTATTGAAGAGTTCGAATTGAAAATCTCAGGAGTTGGCCGACCGGCACTTGCGAACTGCTTTTGCTTCGGGCACCACGCGGCAAGAAAGACTGAAGAAAATGGCGTCGGCTGCATCTTATATACCCCTGGCACACTGATTTCAGGGAAGAAGCGACAGCAACCAACGCCAGACCAAGACTTTGGAACTCTGGCCGACTGCGGGACCGCCTGACGGCAGGATAACCCAAGTGTAATGACTGCAGCAGTGAAAAACGATGAACATCAGGAAAAACAACACACACAAAAAGAATCCCCAACGGGGTAATTATCTGCCTGAGCTTTGGAGACCTATGGTACAGAACCTATCTGCAATGCTGACAGGCTTCTGCATGGCCCAGATTTATATATATATATATATATATATATATATATATATATATATATATGTATGTTTTGGGCTTACTATGGATAACTGTCTCTCATTTAACTGAATTTGACCTCAAACCATCTAAAAAGTACAGTTGTGTACGCTTACCATAATTGTAGATGTTAAGAGTGTATTCACTGTTACGGTCATCACCTGTGGGTTATCCCTGCTGTTGTAGCCCTCAGCCGGCCCGAATATAAGAGTGAATGTTTTTCTCCTTCGGCTGCTGTCGCTTGTAGACTGATGTCAGGTCGTCAGTGCTATAAAGCAAGGCAGCCGACGCCATTACATTAGTTTTTCTTGCCCTAACCAGTCAAAAGCTCAAGGAAATATGGTAAAGTGGTCCTGGTGTCTAAAAGCCACAGTAAGAAGCTTATGTGTCCCTAAGAAATGAGGATATAAGGGGGAAGGAGGGAGGGAAACCAGGACTGCAACAGTGAATACACTCGAACATCTACATTTGCAAGTGTACACAACTGTACTATGTTCTACGTGTTTCACTGTTGCAGTCATCAACTGTGGGAGGATTCCCAAAGCTGAGGAGAGGGGTGGTAGGATTAGTAAGAGACCTAGGCATGGGTCAGCATGCCCTGCAAAACTGCAGAGGCAAACCCGGCCCTAGCATTAGAGAGTAGAGGTAAGTGGTAACACTTTGCAAAGGTATGGACAGAAGTCCAGGTGGCAGCTTCCAAGATGTCCCTGGTGGGAACTCCTCTGAGGAATGCTGTGGAAGTGGAGGCTGCCCTAGTGGAATGGGTATGAATAGACTTAGGGGGTGGTTTCCCATGTAATCTGTAGCAGCAATGGATACAGTGTGATATCCATTCGGAAATGGTTTGCTTGGAAATGGGCTTGCCCTCTGCCCCTAGGGCAAATCTGACAAAAAGTTGGTCTGTTTGCCTGAAGGGTTTAGTATGGTCCAGGTAGTATCTGAGCTGGCTGTGCATGTCTACTGAGTGCAGAATTCTTTCGCCCCTATTTTGAGGATTAGGAAAGAAGGCGGGTAGATGTATAGCCTGGTTGAGAGTCACATTAGATACCACCTTGGGCATAAAGGAGGGTTAGTCCTCAGGGAGACCCTGTCTGCATGGAAAATGATTAAGGGCTCAATGGTCATCAGTGTCTGAAGTTCTGAAACCCTTCTGGCTGAGGTGATAGCAAGTAGGAAAGCAGTCTTCCAGGAGAGGTATCTCAGTTTTGCTGAAGCAGCAGGTTCGAAGGATGGTAAGGTTAGTTTTTCCAAAACATAATTCAGGTCCCAGGTTGGTGTGGGTGGCCTTCTGGGAGGTCTGATATTAGAAGTCCTCTGAGGAATTGTTTAATCAAAGGATGTGAGAACAGGGGCTGAGCTGTATCGAAATGAGCTGAAATGGCTGTGGCGTGGATTTTAATAGAAGGAGAGGCCACTATTGAGCAACTCAGCTAGGTAGTCCAGGATAAGAAGGATGGAAGGTTGTGAGGAACTGCTCCATCTGGACCGGCTCCAGGAGCAGAATCTTCTCCATTTCCCTGTGTAAGACTTTCTGGTGCTGGGCCATCTGGCCTCTGTAATAATGTCTAGGACCTGCTTGCTTAACAGGGACCTCCTGTTTGCCTTTAGAGTATTAGCCATGCTGACAGCTTGAGAGTCTACAAGTCTGGGTGCCGCATCCCCCCCCACCTGAGTTAAGAGGTCTGAGACCAGGGAAGCTGCTTGGGAGGCTGTAATGTCAGGCTGCGCAGTAAGGGGTACCAATGCTGTCTGGGCCAATCTGGAGTAATGAGGATGCACTTTGGTCTCTCCTCCCTTATCTTGATCAATACCTTGAGAATAAGAGACAGAGGAGAGAAAGCGTAGACAAAGAGGGAGTTCCAGGGAAAGGTCAAGGCATCCACCTTCCACGCTAGGTGGTGATGCTCCCTGGTACAGAATTTTTTTAGCTGATGGTTGAGGTGCGAAGCAAAGAGATCCACATCCTTAGTTCCCCACTCATGAGTGACTTGCAGAAAGTTTTCTGTGGAGTTGCCATTCATGGGGGTCCAGTAAGTTTTTGCTCAAATGGTCTGCCAGTGTGCTGTTGATCCCTGGTAGGTATTGGGTTATTAGGTGTAATCCCAAGGAGGACGCTGTCAGCCAGAGGTTCATGGCTAGCCTGCACAGATGGTAAAATTGGGACCCTCCCTGTTTTTGATGTACCACATTACTGTGGTGTCTGTTTTGATAAGGAGAACCCCTGGCCCGAGATGGGGTTTGAAGGATGTCAGAGCCTTTTGTACTGCCATCATTTCCTTCTGGCTGATGTGTAACGGAAGGTGCTGGGCATCCCAAAGACCGTGGGTGCACCTGCCTGCTAGGTGAGTGCCCCGAGCAATATCTGAGGCGTCGGTGGTGATGGTCTGCCCGGCTGGGCGGAGGATGAAGAGAAGACCCTTGTTCTTGGCATAGGCCCCTGCCCACCAGAGAAACTCGGCCCTTACACAGGGGATCAGAGGGAGAGAAGTCTCTAAAGGCTGAGAGTGCTGACACCAAAGGTTCTTTAGATATCACTGAGGTTTTCTCATGTGAAGCCTGGCCAGAGGAATTAGAAGGATGCAAGATGCCATGTACCCCAAGGCTTGCAAGAACTTCCTCACCGTGAGGTGACTTCCATAAGTCAGCTGAGCAGGAAGCTCTGGTTTCCTGGGGATAGGAAGGCCATTTGGGATGTTGTGTCCAGCAGTGATCCCAAGAAAATGATCTTCCTGGAGGGTGTTTGCTTTGATTTCCTCTCGTGGATGGTGAACCCTGAGGAGGTTAGGAGGGTTTTGACAGAGGGGTCCTGGAGCAGATTTTCTTTGTACTCTGCCTGAATGAGGCAGTCATCCAGGTAAGGGTAAATCTGTATATTTCTCTGTCTGCAAAATGATATGGCCGGAGCTAAGCATTTAGTGAAGACCCTGGAAGCAGTAGATAAGCCAAAGGGTAGCGCAGAAAACTGAAAGTGTTGTGAGCCTGCTCTGAAGCGCAGGTATTTCCAGGATTCCCCTATAGTGATGTGGAGGTAGGCATCTTTTAGGTGTAGGGTCACTAACCAGGCATTTTTGTCAGCAAAGGCAGCAGCTACTGTAAAGTTAGCATTTTGAATTTGGGAACCACCAGGGAGGTGTTCAGAATGGATAGATCCAAGATGGGGTGCCAAGTGCCCTCTTTTCTGGGAACAAGGAATAGTCTGGAATCAAAGCCTTTGCCTGCTTGATGTGAGGGGACAGGTTCTACTTCCCCTTGTGATATGAGAGTCTGGACTTGTTTTAATGCCTCTGCCCACTGATTTGGAGGCAAATCTGGGTACCCGCTTGGGATTGGGAGTTTGTTGAAAGAGAATTTGTATCCCTGAAAAATGATCTTTAAAACATATTGGTCCTTTGTAACAGAACCAATTTTCTTTGCAGAGGGAGAACCTTCCTCCTAGCTTTTGGTGA
This sequence comes from Protopterus annectens, assembly GCF_019279795.1. Classification (NCBI taxonomy): domain Eukaryota; kingdom Metazoa; phylum Chordata; order Ceratodontiformes; family Protopteridae; genus Protopterus; species Protopterus annectens. The sequence continues at coordinate 649,149,567 of NC_056736.1, forward strand.
GTGAAAGGAGGGCAGAGGGGGGAGAGGGAGTCATTGAGAGATTTTGCCTTAGAGGGATGGCTTAGAATTCCCTGCCTTTGGGATGGAAGTGGTCCACTGTTTGGTTCTCTGCTGTCCCTGGTATAGGGGCCTCGGTGGTCTGTCCATGCGGGGCTTACTTTGCCCCTGTCTGCTAGGTGCAAGAAAGGACCAGTGCTTAGAGGGAAAATTCCTGCTGAACCTAGGAGGTTGTACCTGAAAGAAATATTTTACTGTTTGCATAGATTTTGTGTTGTCTTCCATCTTTTTAAGCACCTCTTCTGATTTTACACCAAAACAAGCGGTCTTTATCCAAGGGTGCATCAATTAATTTAGACTTGACATGATCAGGGAGTGGTTGTTCCTTCAACCATGCATGTCTCCTAATGACAGATCCTGACACTGCTGCCCTGCTTGAAGGTTCTAGGGCGTCATAATCCACAGTGCAATGAGTGTTTGGCCACTTGACAAGTAGAGTGCAGTAAATTTGCTAACTCTTTCGAATTGGCAGTCAGGAAACGTTGAAATATTTTGCTTTAATAGTTCCAAAGTGTGTTTGTTTATTTTTATTTATTTATTTTTTATTTTACATTTGTTGACCGGGCTAGTCTAGCTGGATACATTTCCATTTTCAGTAGAGGCCCGGGGAGAAAAGCTCCAATAGCAAAATTAGATAATCACTAGTACTACAAGATAAACATAGAAATCATTGTTGTACCATAGTAAATGAAAGATGTTCAATAAAAATATATATGAAACAATAATAAAAATAGAGGAAAAGTTGGTATTTACACTAGTATAGAAAATCTTAATGGTCATGTGATGAATTAATTTACTGTAATAAAATTGACATAGCTTTAGTATACAATTATGGAGTAGATTTTACAGAAATTAGCAGGAAAGGGTCTGCCAATATGTTCAATTGTGATCACCAGTTCAGTTTTCCTGAAAATTTTAAAGAAAATATATGAGAGAATTTAGTAAGGTGAAGAAATAAGTTAGTGTAAGCAAAGGTTAGTCAGGTTTAAAGAATGGACATAACCAGTGAGTTTTAATGTGTATTTTGAGTTTTTGTTTAAAGAGAGGTATGGAAGAGAGTGATGTTAGTTCAATGGGAAGTAGGTTCCAGTCTTTTCCCACTGTGTTAGAAAAGAGGGAATTGTCAGCCTTGTTGTTAATTTTGGTTATGGTAGCTAGAAGCTTGTTAGAAGAGCATAGTGAATTTAGGTTTTTATAGGGAATTATGAGATTTGATAGTATAGGAGTACTGTTAGTTTGGTAAAATATCTTGTGGGCCATGGTAAGTTGGGAGATTTTCAGAAGGTTTTGAAGTTCAAGCCAGCCTAGCTGCTTTAGATTTTGACAGTGGTGAGTTCGAAAGGGATTATCAGTGGCAAATCTGGCGATGCTGTTATAGGCATGCTCCAGTTTGACAAGGTTCTTCTTTTTGAGGTTAGTGTATATGGGAGAAGCGTATAGAAGAGTAGAAATTAAATGTGAGTGTGCAATTTTGGTTTTGGCTGTTGGAGTTAAGAAAGTTTTGATTCGATATAAGGAGCCTATTTTCCTATTTTAATTGATATTTTAACATATGGAACAGACAGCTGAGTGCTCTGACAGCTAAAGTTGCAGAGGTGTATACTTTTTACCCCATCTGTCCAGGGCTCTGGAATCCTTGTCAGAAGGAATAGGATTCTTAGCAGAACTAGCCTTAGCTCCTTTAGGTACCTGTGTAATGACCTCTGGGTCTGCAGCAGGATTTCTGTACAGGTATTTGTGAGAATCCAGTACTCTGTAATACCCATCAGGTTTACTGGGAGTAGGTGTGAGGGTGTCAGGGGCTAAGTTGGATTCATGGAAAACATCATCCACCACCTCTAAGATAGGGGGATGGCCAAGGGTCTGTACTGGGGCAGGCCTAGAAACTCTCTTAGTCTTTTCTTAGACTGAGGGAAGTCCTGGGATTCCCAGTGAAAATGTTTCCTGAGAGTGTGAAGGATTTTGTGAAGGATTTCCCCAAAGGAAAGGTCTTATGGTGGGAAGGCAGAAGGAATGGATTCCTCTGCATCTGAATCCTCATAAGCAGTCAGAGGTTGTTGTTGTTCTTCAAAATCCGAATAATCAAGATTCCTCAGAATCCTGTTCTGTCAGTATTTCTGGAGAAGGGTGTCTTTTCCTTTTAGAAGTTGTAACCTGACTATCCCTGGTAAGGGAGATAAGACCCTCCGCCATTTTAAGCATTTGGGCTTGGGGTGGTGGAGCAGGAGTAAGATGGTGGCTAGAGGTAGATTTTCTAGGAGTGGCCTGGCTTCTAGGCCTAGGAGTATCCATCGGTCTGAGAGAAACGGCAGTCAGATGAGAAGACGTCATTTTTTACCTAGACTCGGTAGTGCAAAAGGCCTCCCCAGAAGCCGGTGCCTGTGTCGCAGCTCCAGACCCAACCGAAGCATAGACAACCAAAGGCTTGGAAGACAAAGAAGATTTCTCTGGCATACCAGACTCCGAAAGGGTCTCGGTAAAGGCCTGGGTAGATATCATATCAGGCATCAGGGGCTGTCAAAGCGCCTCACTGAATTTTGGAGAACTGATGACCTGCTTAGCGGTAGTGTCGTCGGAAGGCTTAGCCTTGTGTGGTCTTGTCTCAATCTTTCCCTACATTTTTTTCGGAATGTCTATGGATTGTTGGCTGACGGACGCCATTTCAGAATGCGAAGACAGAAGATGAAAATACCTGTCTACAATAAGAGCACGATGAATGGTTCTCTGCTAAAGAGGGCACAGAACCAGCAACAGGGGGCGTCATGGTCTGGGGCTAAACAAGTGACGCAGTATAAATGGAAGTCTCAGTGTGGGATCTGCTTTCCACAGGCGAGACAATTGTTAACTTTTTTAGACATCAGTTAGTGCAAGAAAAAAGGATCTCCAATGGGGTACTTAGCTTCAGATGTTTTCAGCTGTAATTCAAACTCTGGTAACGACCGACTGGCACACTTGCGAACTGCTTCTGCTACGGGCTCCACGGCAAGAAAGACTGATATAATGATGTTGGCTGCCATGCTTTATAGCACTGATGACCTAACGTCAGTCCACAAGCGACAGCAGCCAACGCAGAAAAACACTAACTCTGGTATTCGGGCTGGCAGAGGGCTACCACAGCAGGGATAACCCAAAACACGAAGAACATCAGCAAAAACAGCAACACTTTCATGGTTGAACACAAAACCCTTTTTTTTTTTTTTTTGCAGGGAGGCATATCACTGTACTCCTTACATGGGGGAAAGGAGCAATCCCTCACACCCTTGAACAAGACAGACAGACACACACACACACACCAACTCATAGAGTGTACAAACTTGATGAAGTGGCAGAAAGTGACAGAAAATGCAACAAACATCTTCTCCCTTTGATTAAACTTTAACCATCTTTACAACATGCCAGCATTCTTCCACTGATGGCATTTGAAGAGTCAGTCATCTGGCCCAGTGATAACAGTACGCTTCGGTCAAAAAGATGTATTGATTTAAAAAAAAAAAAAAAAGACCATCTAAGAAAGCAATGACTTGCAACAAACACTACCACTGTAAAAGATGGGAAAAAGAGAAACCCTTCACTTATGTATGCAGCATGTCATATTACAGGGACCCAAATACCATTCCTGGAAGAGGAGGGAGAGGACGAGACTGAAAAGTAAAATTACACCAGAATGCAGTCCTCATGACAGTTGTTTAGGTATAAGAAATTAAACTACAATAAACATTTTGAGTGATTCTGCTGTTAGTAGTGCACAGAATTTCTCACTGTAATGAGTTTTTTTTCCAATTTTATGGTAGAATTTTACTTTAAAACATTTAATCAAATTGTTCATGACTTACTTACTGCAGGATACAGCACTCAATAACAAGTCTTCTCTTACCTTGAGTTGTGTAAGACTTTCCACTGTCGTTAAGTAGACTAGGGGAGCTGGCACTACTAGTCATTCGCTGTGAAAACAAATTAAGGCAATTAGTTTATTATTGCTTTGTTAACAAGTGAATTTGCCCTTTTGGGCCTTTTTCATCCATAACTCGTGCAACAAGGGCAAGGGAAAAGCACACAAACATACATAAGGATAACTTATTACCCAAAATCAATAAGCATGTTTTGGGAGGAAAGAGTAGTACTTGAGAACAACAGGGAGAACATGCAAAATGCCACACAGATAGTAACTGTAGAGCAGGAAAAAAAACATGATCTGTGAGGCACAGATACTACCACAAAGCCACCATGCTGCCCAGCCTTATACTGCACAATCCAGATATGTTGTATCATCACAAACTTGGGTAATTCACAAACAAAGCAAATGTGTACAAAAATCAAGTTAAGGCAAACATCTGCCAGCACAACAAAATGTCAGGCTTGCCAGTCACCCTGATCTCTACAGGACATTTCCTGCGGTATTACTATTATGTCTGGCAGTTAGCACAAAAACACAAACTCTGAGTTGTAAATGAGCTGCTATCTGTGTCCACTGTATAGGGCCTTAATTCCTTCCACCTGCGATTGATTACTGTGTGATACTGAACAAGTCACGTAACCAGACTGTCACTTTTCATGGGTGACCCAGGAGCACTATTTGTCCAATGAGCTTACTGTCAACAAATAAGTGAAATAAAGAAGTCCCAGTTTTAAAACCGTTCATGAGGCAGTGACTTTTCCAAGTGCCGTTTCCTACTTAGCCTGAAGGAACACAGTTGCAGACAGATGAACACACTGGGTTCACTCCAACTACTTTTCCTGACACTTTTCCTATTAAATGTTCATTTTCTGACAGGTTGGTATTTCACCATCCAAGAAATGAAAATTTAAGACTCAAAACTCAGTGCAAGAAAGACATCAGTTGTTTTACTTTGTCACCAAAGCAAAGTCTCAGAGGTGGTTGACCTGAGTATCTCAGTAAACTGAATTTAATAAAAAAAAGTAATTTAACAAATTCCTAGTCCTAGGGAGGTGGCATGCTTTGCCATGACTGCTACAAGTATGCATCACTACTAGCACTAAATTACTATCCATCAGACCATAGTGCACAAGGTCTATAGTGTACATGAAAACCTGAGCCTTACTTCTTGACAATATTACAGCAACTACCTTTTTTTTTTTAAAGATATCGAAAATCAGATAGGCACCCAAGTCAAACAAGACTATCAATAAAATTGCTGAATAACTTCAGCACATTATGCATTTTCATACCTTTAATAAAACCATCCTTCCCCTTTGTAAGTTTTGGTTTGCCAGAGTTGCTGAAACAGGTAACAGGTCAGCACTTACTGTACAGACTAGAAGAAACATATGTACAGCAAGACAAAAGGGTGTGGTACTGACTGCAAAAGCACATATGTTAAAGACTGCATAGCAGAAACATAGCAAGCATTATGCACTTTTTTTCAAATTCATACCTACTGTATGCACTTGCTGACCACTTTGCTGCAAAAAATGCATGCTACACATAAACATGCAAGTGCTCTCTGTACATTTCATCTGGCTGTATGCAATCTGCACAAAACTCAGTTTGGACTGGTCCAACCCTGGGAAGTTTTCTCCTACCAATCTCCACTTGCTGACAGCATAGCAAAGTGTTTGTGTACAACAGTAGAAGAATACTAAAGTATATGATGGGACATGATTTCCATGCTGTTTGTCCTGCACTCCACATACACCAACAGTGTCCATCCATTTAGGAGGCAGTGAAACATTATTTTGCCTTTTAAGCCATTTGGTGTGTTGGGCTATTTAAAAAAAATAGTACTGTGCTGATCACTACTTAACAAGGCTGGATGTTTTTAAACTTTCCATGTTTCATGGAAGGTGGCTAGTTATGTTCCTAAACTAACATTTACAGTAGAGGCATCCTCCAGCCACATTCTGTTACGGTAGGAAATTTTTATAAAAATTGTGCTAAGCAGCAAGTCACACAGTACTACTGGTTTGTGAATCCCCTTTCACTGTTATGTAAGGCATGAAAAGAAACCTGCGGACATCACATGGTATTTTCTGGGAAATTATTAGCAAATGTACCACAGAGTGACTAACCCTACTACGAAAAGCAATTATTTTGTTTTTTCCTTTATAACTAATCTATTCTGAAGAAATAAACATTTATCAAATGTTCATATTGTCATTATTTTCCGTAACAGGATAAATGTTCTGTCTTATAATGTTCACAGAATGTCTGACCATGAAACTTCTAAATGCAATATGCAGCACCAGTTTACCAAAAAAAACAGTAAATGACTAATTTTCATTGCATGACATCATTTTCACATCTGAGCAAATAAACAATTCACACTTGCACATAAGAAAAGGAAGTTAGGTCTTATCATAACGTTTCATCTGTGTTGTTGATCTTCATCCATTCATCACTGATGGGTTGTTGGTCCCATCCTCGGAACAGAGCCAGCCTTATACCATGTTCGTGCCAGCCAAAAACTCTCGAGCTAAGATTTTACCCATAGAACCCTTCTCCTTGTTACCTCAGATGGAGTTTGGCCATTATTAGTAAAGCAGAGGCAGTTTCTGCGCAAGTACCCTATTTCAGGACTTGGACCCAAAGCATCCCCCAGGAGCCTTAGAAGGGGGAAGGAGGGTGGGACGTGATGAATGGATGAGGATCAACAACAGAGAGAACGTTACGGAAAGACTTCTCCATCTGATGTTGTTAATCTTCATTCCATTCATCACTGATGGGACAGAGTCCCCAGCTACCTTGTGTCACTTGGGCGGCCCTATGGAAGAATATTCCTGAGCATCATTTAGCCAAATGAAGCTCTTCCCCTGGAGACCAGATCCAATTTGAGTGATAAAGGTATGAGGAGTAACCCATGTAGTTGCTGCGCAGATATCGTCCAAAGAAGCTTGAGTGAAAAGCCACAGAAGTAGCTATAGATCTAGTGGAGTGAGCTTTGATTTTCTGTGGAATAGGTTCTTTCTCATGATGGTAGATGAGGAGTATACCATCCGTGAGCCATTTAGAAAGTACTGACTTTCCCATCTTAGGACCAGAAAAGGAAACAAATAGCTGGTCAGATTTGCACAATGGATTTGTCCTATCCGGACAGAATCTCAACCGTCTGTGTACGTCAAATGAATGTAGACAGTATTCACTTTTATTTGAAAAATTTGGGAAAAAAACTGGTAGGTCAATATTCTGGTTAATGGAGAAGTTTGAAATCACTTTAGTGAGGAAGGAAGGATTTGTGATACTCTGTCCTTGTGGAAAATCAAATAGGAATGTTTTATGCATAGAGCGTGGAGTTCTGAAATTTGCCTAGCTGATGTGATGGCCACCAGAAAGAGAGATTTCCATGGTAGAAAATTGATGTCACAAGTTGCAGCAGGTTCAAAGGGAGGTTGCGTCAAAGACTGTAGGACTAGTGTAAGGTTCTATAGGTTAGTAAAGTCGTTTTACCTTGAGAAAGCCCGGTAGTGACTGGGAGAAAGCACTTGGTTTTAATTTGGAGATCTAATAAAAGCTTTTGAATAAGCTGCGTTTGTGTTGGTATTGGCCACGCAAAAGGATTTACAGCATTGTACTTAATTGTTGCTTTTCGGGTCCTGTTGTGCTGACTTTGTTCTTTTGGCTTAGGTTCTATAGGTTGCCTGATTGGGGTCTAATGCGAGACACCTTTCAGAAAGGTTTTACACAAATGTGAGATCAAGGCAGAATTTCCAAAACCATTATGAGAGTTTGAAATGGCAGCTAGGTGGACTCGTATAGTGGAAGCTGCAGCGCCATCTACAAAAAAAATTGACAAATAATCTAGTATTGCCGTAACTGGGACTGTGTATGGATCTAGTTTTCTCTCCTTAGACCAAAATGAAAAACTCTTCCATTTATCCAGATAAAGTTTCCTGGGGGGATGGTTTGTGAGAAGCCAGAAAAATATCACGTACTGGAGAGGAAAGAATGTTCCGCCTGGCGATCAGCGGAAGTGGAGGAAACAACTGATATTCTGTCCTGCCTTATATAAGTGATACATTTTGGGTCATCTCTGCTTAACATCTGAGCTTTGGCCGGCTAAGATCTAACTGAAATCAACTGGACGCATAAGTGAATTTAAGTACACTTTTATCTGCTCTTTTTCATATAGTACTGTATTTAATTTATTTATTTCTGTTTCTCACTGAATATTAACTCAACTGAAGTTGTGGCTGTCTCTCTACAGAGTACTTGTTAGAATTTCTGTGTAGCCATTGATAGCAGTGGGGGGTAGTTTCACCTCATCACTGATATTCACTCCTGCCTTAAGTGGTACATTTTGGGTTACCTCTGCTTAATATATGAGCTTTGGCCGGCTAAGATCTACCTGAAATCAACTGGACATACAAGTGAATTTAAGTACACACTTATCTGCTCTTTTTCATACAGTACTGTATTTATTTATTTATTTAACCTTTGTTAACCGGGAAAGTCTGACTTGGAACAAAGCCAGTTTTCAGCGGAGGCCCGGGGAGAAAAGCTCCAGATGCATGTCTTTGTAACGTGGGAGGAAACCCACACAAACGCAGGGAGGACATGCAGACTCCACACAGAAGGCACTCCAGCCAAGAATCGAACCAGAGGACCTTTTGCTGTGAGGCGACAACGCTACCGCTGCACCACTGTGTAGTATTTAAATTATTTATTTGTGTTTCTCACTGAATATTACCTCAATTGAAGTTGTGGCTGTCTCTATACAGAGTACTTGCTAGAATTTCTGTGTAGCCACTGATAGCAGTGGGGGGGGGGGGTAGTTTCACCTCATCACTGATATTCGGTCCTGCCATATATAAGTGGTACATTTTGGGCTATCGCTGCTTAATATCTGAGCTTTGGCAGGCTAAGATCTACCTGACATCAACTGGACGTACAAGTGAATTGAAGTACGCTTTTATCTGCTTTTTTTATATAGTACTGTATTTAATTTATTTATTTGTGTTTCTCACTGAATATTAACTCAACTGAAGTTGTGGCTCTCTCTCTCTACAGAGTACTTGTTAGAATTTCTGTTTAGCCATTGAAAGCAGTGGGGGGTAGTTTCACCTCATCACTGATATTCTGTCCTGCCATATATAAGTGGTACATTTTGGGTTATCTCTGCTTAATATCTGAGCTTTGGCCGATTAAAATCTACCTGAAATCAACTGGACGTATAAATAAATTTAAGTACACTTATCTGCCCTTTTTCATATACTACTGTATTTAATTTACTTATTTGCGTTTCTCACTGAATATTAATTCAACTGAAGTTGTGGCTGTCTCTCTACAGAGTACTTTTTAGAATTTCTGTGTAGACATTGATAGCAGCAGTAGGTAGTTTCACCTCATCACTGATATTCTGTCCTGCCTTATACAAGTGGTACATTTTGGGTTATCTCTGCTTAAAAGTACACCTTTATCTGCTCTTTTTCATATAGTACTGTATTTCATTTATTTATTTTTGTTTCTCACTGAATATTAACTCAAATGAAGTTGTGGCTGACTCTCTACAGAGTATTTGTTAGAATTTCTGTGCAGCCATTCAAAGCAATGGTGGGTAGTTTCACCTAATCCTGCCTTATATAAGTGGTACATTTCGGGTTATCTCGGCTTAATATCTGAGCTTTAGCCAGCTAAGATCTACCTGAAATCAACTGGACGTATAAGTGAATTTCAAAGTACAATTTTATCTACTCTTTTTCATATAGTACTGTATTTAATTTATTTATTTGTGTTTCTCACTGAATATTAACTAACTGAAATTGTGCCTGTCTCTCTAGAGAGTACTTGTTAGAATTTCTATCTAGCCATTGATAGCAGTGGGGTGTAGTTTCACCTCATCACTGATATTCTGTCCTGCCTTGTATATGTGGTACATTTTGAGATATCTTTGCTTAATATCTGAGCTGTGGCCTGCTAAGATCTACCTAAAATCAACTTGACGTATAAGTGAATTTAAGTACACTTTTATCTCCTCTTTTTCATATGTACTGTATTTAATTTATTTGTGTTTTTCACTGAATATTAACTCAACTGAAGTTGTGGCCGTTTCTCTACAGAGTACTTGTTAGAATTTCTGTGTAGTCATTGATAGCAGTGGGGTGTAGTTTCACCTCATCACTGAAATTCTGTCCTGCTTTATATAAATGGTACATTTTGGGTTATCTCTGCTTAGCAGTACACTTTTATCTGCTCTTTTTCATATAGTACTGTATTTAACTTATCTGTGTTTCTCACTGAATATTATCTCAACTGAAGTTGTGGCTGTCGCTCTACTGAGTACTCGTTAGAATTTCTGTGCAGCCATTGATAGCAGTGGGGGTAGTTTCACCTCTTCATTGATATTCTGTCCTGCTTCACATAACTGGTACATTTTGGGTTATCTCTGCTTAATGTCTGAGCTTTGGCCGGTCAAGATCTACCTGAAATCCACTGGACGTATAAGTGAATTTAAGTACACTTTTATCTGCTCTTTTTCATATAGTACTGCATTTAATTTATTTATTTTTGTTTCTCACTGAATATTAACTCAAATGAAGTTGTGGCTGACTCTCTACAGAGTACTAGTTAGAATTTCTGTGCAGCCATTCAAAGCATTTGAGGGTAGTTTCACCTCATCACTGATATTCTGCCCTGCCTTATATAAGTGGTACACTTTGGGTTATCTCTGCGTAATATCTGAGCTTTGGCAGGCTAAGATCTATGTGAAATCAACTGGATGTATAAGTGAATTTAAGTACAGTTTTGTTTGTTCTTTTTCATATAGTACTGTATTTAATGTGTGTTTATCACTTAATATTTACTCAACTGAAGTTGTGGCTGTCTCTCTACAGAGTACTTGTTAGAATTTCTGAGTAGCTATTGATAGCGGGTGGGGGTGGGGAGGGGAGTTTCACCTCATCACTGATATTCTGTCCTGCCTTAAATATGTGGTACATTTTGGGTTACCTCTGCTTAATATCTGAGCTTTGGCCTGCTAAGATCTATCTGAAATCAAATGGATGTATAAGTGAATTTAAGTACACTTTTTTCTGCTCTTTTTCATATAATACTGTATTTAACTTATTTGTGTTTCTCACTGAATATTAACTCAACTGAAGTTGTGGCTGTCTCTCTACTGAGTACTTGTTAGAATTTCTGTGTAGCCATTGACAGCAGTGGGGGTAGTTTCACCTCATCACTGATATTCTGTCCTGCCTCATATAAGTGGTACATTTTGGGGTATCTCTGCTTTATATATGAGCTTTGGCCGGCTAAGATCTACCTGAAATCATCTGGATGTATAAGTGAATTTAAGTGCACTTATGTCTGCTATTTTTCATATAGTACTGTATTTAATTTGTGTTTCTCACTTAATATTTACTCAACTGAATTTGTGGCGGTCTCCCTACAGAGTACTTGTTAAAATTTCTGTGTAGCCATTGATAGCAGTGGGTGGTTGTTTCACCTCATCACTGATATTCTGTCCTGCCTTATATAAGTGGTACATTTTGGGTTATCTCTGCTTAATATCGGAGCTTTGGCCAGATAAGATCAACTGAACGTATAAGTGAATTTAAGTACACTTTTACCTGCTTTTTTTCATATAGTACTGTATTTAATTTACTTGTGTTGCTCACCGAATATTAACTCAACTGAAGTTGTGGCTGTCTTTCTACAGAGTACTTGTTAGAATTTCTGTGTAGCATTGATAGCAGTGGGGTGTGGTTTCACCTTGTCAATGATATTCTGTCCTGCCTTACATAAGTGGTATATTTTGGGTTATCTCTGCTTAATATCGGAGCTTTGGCCGGCTAAGATCTACCTGAAATCAACTGGACGTATAAGTGAATTTAAGTCCACCGTAATCTGTTCTTTTTCATACAGCACCGTATTTAATTTATTTGTGTTTCTCACCGAATATTAGCTCAAATGAAGTTGTGGTTGTCTCTCTACAGAGTACTTGTTAGAATTTCTGTGTAGACATTGATAGCAGTGGGGTAGTTTCACCTCATCACTGACATTCTGTCCTGCCTTATATAAGTGGTACATTTCGAGTTATCTCTGCTTAAAAGTACACTTTTTTCTGCTCTTTTTCATATAGTACTGTATTTAGTTTATTTATTTGTGTTTCTCACTGAATGTTATCTCAACTGAAGTTGTGGCTGTCTCTTTACAGAGTACTTGTTAGAATTTCTGTGTAGCCATTGATAGCAGTGCGGGGCAGTTTCACCTCATCACTGATATTCTGTCCTGCCTTATATAAGTGGTACATTTTGGGTTATCTCTGCTTAAAGGTACACTTTTATCTGCTTTTTATCATATAGTACTGTATTTCATTTATTTATTTTTCTCACTGAATATTAACTCAACTGAAGTTGAGGCTGACTCTCTGCAGAGTATTTGTTAGAAATTCTGTAGAGCCATTCAAAGTAGTAGGGGGTAGTTTCACCTCATCACTGATATTCTGTCCAGCCTTATATAAGTGGTACACTTTGGGTTATCTCTGCGTAATATCTGAGCTTTGGCAGACTAAGATCTACCTGAAATCAAGTGGACGTATAAGTGAATTTAAATACACTTTTATCTGCTCTTTTTCATATAGTACCATATTTAATTTATTTGTGTTTCTCATTAAATATTAACTCAACTGAAGTTGTGGCTGTCTCTCTGCAGAGTACTTGTTAGACTTTGTGTAGCCATTGAGACTTTGTGTAGCCATTGATAGCAGTGGGGGGTAGTTTCACCTCATCATAGGTAGGTACTAGGCTATCGGCCCAAGGGCCTACGTAAGCCTAGCCAACAAGGTTCCCTGGCTTACACCACCCAAGAAAGTTATTTTTCTGTGCCACTGTTTAGCAGAGACACAGAAGTGATCCCCGGGGTGTATTTCCTATTTCCCATCCACTCCACTCATTAAGATTTTTCTTGAAGAGTGCTAATGAAGAAATTTGCTTGACATAGATGGGTAGCCTGTTCCAGCCTGTTCCAGAGTAAGGGAAGTCTCCGGGACAGGAATCTATCCCTCCAGCATGTCCTGTTTATTGTGGTGACAAGGTTTAGGTCCCTAGAGCATGTAGCTTGAGGGATAGGGATTGGGATTTCTTTAGGTGTAGCATGTCCAACAGCTCTGGGTTTGACATAGCTTTATATGTTAGGCAGAGATTACCTCGGAGGAGGCGATATGCTATGGAGTAAAGCTGGAGTTTTTTTTGAGGCGGTCAGTGTAGGGCATTTGTTTGAGGCCAGTAATCCTCTTTGTGAGGTACTTCTGTGGCCTTTCCACCTGTTGCAGATGTCTTGTGAGGTACATTCCAAAAGGGGCATGGTACTCTATAATGGGTCTACTGAGTGTAGAGTAGAGGGGAACAACGACCTATTTTTTCCTGGATGAGAACCCTTTTATAATGAGGTGTGCCACATAGAAGGACTTCCTGACTACTGTGGCGATATGACTATCAAAGGAGAGACTACTGTCCACCTGGGACCCAAGTTCTCTTATCACGCATTTGGTGCTAAGTAGATTGCTGCCTATGTGGTAGTTAATGGGTACAGAGTTTTTACCAAAGAGGATGACACTGCACTTTGGCATTCAGCTTGAGGCCATGGCACTGACACCAGGCATCTGTCTCAGTGAGGCCCTTCTGTAGGATGTCCACATCATTTGGGGACTTGACTATGGCTCCTAGTTTGCAGTCATCTGTGAACTTCATTAGCCAGAGGCCTTCTGTGTTAGCCTGTAGTTCAGAGAAGTAGATACCAAAGAGGAGAGATCCCAGGACGGAACCATGTGGTACTCCACTTGTCACTGCTTTGAGGTCAGATTGGAGTCTGCAACTTTTACAGTGTGGGTTCTGCCAATGAGCCAGTTGGCAACCCATCTTGCGACGTAGGGATTTATACCCACTTTAGTGAGTTTAACTATAATTCCAGAATGGGTGATGGTGTCAAAATGCGTGGCGAGGTCAAGATAGGCTGTATGAACCACCTTACCCTCATCTACGACTTTGGTGACTGCCACAAAGAAGTCGATCAGGTTCAGGAGGCATGATCTGCCTTTTACAAACCCGAACTGGGAGAGATCCAGAGTTTGGAAGTTACCACTGTCTTTGTTTATGAGTTCCATGATGATACACTCCATGGCCTTGCAGACCAGGCTCGTCAGGCTAATAGGTCGATAGTTCCCAGGATCAGTGGTGGCTCCCCCTTTGTGGAGTGGGATAACTGTTGCTGTGCGCCATTCAGTGGGCACAAAGTCTGATGTGAGGCTATTATTGAACATGGCGCTTAAGTGGGGTGTCAGTTCGTTCTGAAGTTCGTGCAAAACCAGCCTGGGATGTTGTCCAGTCCCATGGATGCTGTGTTTTTGGCTTTAGAGAGTGCAGCTTTTACCTGCGTAGTTGTGATTACAGGGACTCTGCATTTTTCCTGTACAGATATGGGCCCTTTGCGGGGTGAGAGGGGGGTAAAGTTAGCACTGAACCTATCTGCCAGGATGTTGGCAATATCAGTTGGTTCTGTAATTTTCGTGCCTTTGTGCTGTAACCCAGAGCAGATCTGGGTGTTGCCATCGAGATTCTTGACATAGCTATAGAATGCTTTGTGGTTGTCCTTGAAATTAGTGGTGATTTTGTTTTCGTAGCTAGCTTTGGAGGATCTTATAAGGGATCTCAGCTTCTTACTGAGGCTGACCAGGGAGCTCCTCCACTCATGGGATTTTACTCTCCTTTGTAACAGTTTCCTTTTGTTGTACAGTTTGTTTATGGCAGGGGACCACCAGATTGGCTTCCTTTTTTTTGGAGGATAGCGTCTTGGTTCTGTTTGGGATAGCATGCTCCATGCACTCGTATAAGTGCTTATAGAGTGCATTTGTGTAGAATTCAGCAGTTGTAACTATTTTCCATCTGCATGGGTGTCGTGACGTTCACCACTTCTGTCTTAAGAAGCATGAAGTTGGCTTTGGAGAAATTGTTTTACTATGGTTTCCTTAATGGGGGGGTGGGGGCGGGATGTGGATACCAAGGGTGATTAGCTTATGGTCGGATAGGACCAACGAGGAGTTGACTTCAGGTGTGGAACACTGGTCATTCATGTTGGTAATGACTAGGTCTAGGATATTGTTGCCCCTGGTGGGGGTGTGGATAAGTTGATCTAAGGCATTGGAGTTTATGAATTCCAGAAAGCGTTGAGCTAAGAAGTTGGTACACGAGTTTTCCCAGTTAATGGTGTGGTAGTTGAAGTCGCCCATCATTAGGGTGTTTGGTTGAACCCTAATATTTTCCAGTACATCAAGAAAAGAGGAGTGGGAATCCTGGGGCATGGTGGGGGATCTGTAGCAAACTACAATTTGGATTGCAGTTTTGCCCAGAGTTAGTTGCACTTGGATAACCTCGGATGTATTATAATGAGCAACTAGCCTGGAGGTGTGGATATCCTTAATGAATATGGACACACCTCCACCTTTGGTGTTTCGGTCCAGGTTACATGGCCGAAAAGTGTGGTATGAGTTGTAGCCTGGTAGTGCAGGGGTGCTCTATGGAGCCTTGAACCAGGTCTCAGACACTGCACAGATATCGACATTCTCCATTTTAAGGAGTGCCTCGAGAGTGCATTTTGAGATTTAGACTTCTATTATTGAGCAGCATTACCCTCAGTTTTTGCTTGCCTGTTCCTGTTATGGTGGTGAATTTGTTATTTGAACCCTGCCTAAAAAAGGCACTATAGGGGCAGCAAGAGCCTTAGCCAGTATCCGGAATCCCAAAGGAGACAGGTGCAGGCGATCTGTGGCAAAGCATCATGGTCTGTCGACCATGTCATCCCAAGCAGACAGATACTGGATTCCCTTAGAATAACACCAGAAGCTTAGCCAATTCTTGAAGTCAATCATTTTGTCCTTGTACTGCGGTATCATTCTGGGTGATGGCAAAATGCTTCTCAGCGCTAGGGTCATACCTGCCTGGGCTACAAGATCAGAGAGCTGTTCCATGTCTCTTTTCATGTAGTCCAAGGAGGTATGTCTCAGGTAATTCACACCAACATGGACAATGACAGAGTGATATTTGTACTTGTTGTGGAGTGACCTGAGTGCGTGGGTTATGTGGCGGATCCTGGCACTCTACAGGCAGCTGACAGTAACCTGCTCCTTGTTTAGCTGGGTGAGTGGGACATAAGTGTGCCTGACTACAGAGTCACCTATGACTAGTGTGTTGGGTACGTTGTTTTGCCTTATTGGCTGTGGTTGAGTGGCACACTGATTCTGTGGGCTGTGTGTCATTCGGGTTGTGTTGGGGGATGGAGGTTGCTTGCGTTTCTGCTTTGGAGGTCTCTGTTGCTTAGACAGATTATTATTGAGAGCCTCCGCAAATGTTTTTGTGCTACTATGTGTGGATTTTAGTGGTGTAGATTTGGTGAGACTATGTGATGAGTGTGGTGTGGTGCAAATGTTTACCTTCTCCTCATGACTGTCAAGTTCAGTCTTGGTTGGAGAGCTTTAGCCAGCAACTGTGAGCTGTTGAATCTGATGAAGGCTAGGTGAATACCATAGCCGAAACCGGTCTGTTATTTTTGTGGGTTTTTTATCTATAACTAATTATATTAGTTGAAACAGCTCACAGTTGCTGGCTACTGTTTTTTGTTTACCTAGTACTTTGATGCCGTGCAATTGCTTCCGTGCAGGGGAATTCTTTTCTGGAGAGAGCTTTAACTCCAGTTTGGCTAGATAAGTGCATCTCTCACAAGTTATAGTGTTGGATGGAAGGAGGAGAGGGTTGTTTGTGTACATGCGGCAATTTCTGCATTGCCTCAAGATGCCCAGAGTCATCAGATAGACAGGAGAGAACACTGGGAACTGACCCTTGGACATGCCTGAATAAAAAACTATTTTCCTTTAGATAAGTGAGGAAAGTGAGTACAAGAGCTGTTTTTCTCTAAGCTAATGAGAAAAATAAGTACAAAAACTGTTTTCCTCTAGGTAATGAGGAAGACTGAGTGCTATAGTAATTAGTAGCTTATTTAGTGCTTACAAGTGCTGTGCATGAATAAGCAAATTTAAGTGCTAAAACTAAGAATCTGTATCTGCACTAGAAGAGTTACCGGACAGAAACTAGTGCAAATGCAAGCTTTCAAATCAGAAAGTTGAGAGAGATGGAAGATTGCCCAAATGGCCAATAACTTCAATTTCTGGGCCAGAACCACTCCTTATGTGGTAGACAGGTTACTTAGTGCTTACCACTCCCACTGATAAGCAAGAAGGCTTCCCTCCAAAACAGAAAGGCTTGGGGGGCTCAGAAGCTTACATATAGTCCTAGATACAGCAAATCTGTATCTGGAACACTAGTTACAGGAAAGGTAGGAAACAGGCTTACAGTTTTTTTTTACAGAAAAAAGTAGTAAAAACAATTCACGTGCAGTGCAAGCTAGCACACGAGTATGTAGCAATATTAGACCAAACACAGTTTAAAATATGCAATTAAATTAAAAAGGACTAAAAGCAAGTGCAGAAAGAGTTTATTAGGTAGAATGTGGTAAAGAGATAGGACTAGGGGTGTGTCCCAGATCAACTCTACAGTGGGGTGGGGCAACTGCAAAAGCCACCAAATTTAAACTACAAACCAAAACTAGGGAGGGGGGGTGCGGAAACCAGTTTCAACAGAGATCTAAGCAACAACAGTCATCATCATCTTCTTTCGGCTGTTCCCGTTAGGGGTCGCCACAGCGGATCATCTGTTTCCATTTCTTCCAGTCCTCTGCATCATGCTCTTTCACACTAACCGTCTGCATGTCCTCTCTCACCACATCCATAAACCTCATTTTAGGCCTTCCTCTTTTCCTCTTACCTGGCAGCTCCATCCTTAGCATCCTTTTCCCAATATACCCAGCATCCCTCCTCAGCACATGTCCAAACCAATGCAATCTCGCCTCTCTTGCTTTCTCTCCAAACTGTCCAACCTAAGCTGACCCTCTAACATACAGAATCCTAATCCTGTCCATCCTAGTCACACCCAGTGCAAATCTTAACATCTTTAACTCTGCCACATCCAGCTCCGACTCCTGCCTTTTCATCAGTGCCACTGTCTCCAACCCATATAACATAGCTGGTCTCACTACCCTCTTGTAGGCCCTCCCTTTAACTCTTGCTGCTACCAGTCTGTCGCAAATCACTCCTGACACTCTTATCCACCCATTCCACCCTGCCTGTACTCTCTTCTTCACCTCTCTTACACACTCACCATTACTCTGAACCGTTGATTCCAAGTACTTAAACTCATCCACCTTTACCAACTCTACTCACTGCATCACCATTCCTCTACCCTCCCTCTCATTTACACACATATATTCTGTTTTAGCCCTGCTGACCTTCATTTCTCTCCTCTCTAAAGCATATCTCCACCTCTCCAAGGTCTCCTCAACCTGGTCCCTACTCTCACTACACATCACAATGTCATCTGCAAACATCATAGCCCACGGGGCCTCCTGTCTGATCTCATCTGTCAACCTGTTCATCACCACTGCAAATAAGAAAGGGCTCAGAGCTGATCCTTGATGTAATCCCACCTCCACCTTAAATGCATCTGTCACTCCCACCGCAGTCCCCACCAATGTCACACTACCCTCGTACATATCCTGTACCACTCTTACATACTTCTCTGCCACTCCCGACTTCCTCATACAACACCACATCTCCTCTCTAGGCACCCTGTCATATGCTTTCTCTAAGTCCACAAAGACACAATGCAACTCCTTCTGATCTTCTCTGTATTTCTCCAACAACACACTCAGAGCAAATATTGCATCTGTAGTGCTCTTTCCTGGCATAAAACCATACTGCTGATCACTAATCATCACCTCCCTTCTTAACCTAGCTTCCACTACTCTTTCCCATAAATTCAAGCTGTGACTGATCAATTTTATCCCTCTGTAGTTACTGCAGCTCTGCACATCATCCTTATTCTTAAAGATAGGTACCAAAACACTTTCTCCACTCCTCAGGCATCTGACTTTCCAAAATTTCATTAAACAATGTGGTTAAAAATTCCTTAGCCATTTCTCCTAAGCATCTCCATGCTTCCACTGGTATGTCATCTGGGCCAACAGCCTTTCCATTCTTCATCCTCTTCATAGCTGTCCTTACTTTCTCCTTGCTAATCTGTTTCACTTACTGATTCACTATCCCCACATCATCCAACCTTCTCTCTCTCTCATTCTCTTCATTCATCAGCCCTTCAAAGTACTCGTTCCATCTACTCACACCACTCTCCTCATTTGTGAGTAAGTTTCCCTTACTGTCCTTTATCACCCTTACATGCTGCACATCTTTCCCAGCTCTGTCCCTCTGTCTAGCCAATCGGTACAGGTCCTTTTCTCCCTCTTTAGTGTCCAATCTCTCATACAACTCTCCATATGCCTTAACCTTAGCCTTCGCCACCTCTCTCTGCCATGCGCCTCATCTCCTTATACTCATGTTTCCTTTCTTCATCTCTTTAACAATCCCACCTCTTCTTCGCTAGCCTCTTCCTCTGTATACTCTTCTGTACTTCCTCAGTCCACCAACAGGTCTCCTTGTCCTCCTTCCTCTGTCCAGATGTCACACCAAGCACCTTTCCAGCAGTCTCCCTTACTAGCTCTGCTGTAGTTACCTAGCTATTCGGTAACTCTTCACTGCCTCCCAGTACTTGTCTGAACTCTTCCCTGAACTCCACCTCACAATCACCCTTTTTTTTAACTTCCACCATTTAATTCTTGGCACTGCTTTCACACTCCTCCTCCTCTTAATCAACAACGTCATCTTACAGACCACCATTTTATGCTGCTTAACTACACTTTCCCCTGTCACCACTTTACAGTCTCCAATCTCCTTCAGACTGGCCCTCCTACATAGAATATAATCCACCTGTGTGCATCTTCCTCCACTCTTGTACGTCACCCTATTCTCCTCCCTCTTCTTAAAATGTGTATTCACCACAGCCATGTCCATCCTTTTCACAAAATCCACAATCATCTGACCTTCTGCATTCCTCTCCTTAACACCATACCTACCTCATCACTTCCTCATCCCCTCTGTTCACTTCACCAACATGCCCACTCATGTCCACTCCAATCACTAGTCTCTCAGCCTTGGGTACACTCACACACCACCACCTCATCCAACTCACTCCAAAATGGTACAAACTTTAAAACCAAAACAATATACTCAGCTCTGTACATTTGCAGAGCAGTCTCTCAGAACAGTGAGACAACAGTTTAAACACAGATCTAAGCAACAATTAAACTCTATAATCAAAAAAAATTTACTCAGCTCTGTATATTTGCAGATAGTCTGTAAGGCAGTCTCTCAGAACACAGGTTCCAGCAATTTAAATGCAGGTTGTTACAGGTCAAATTAAGTGATCATTGAGTTAGGTAACACACAAGCTGCAAAAACCAGTTATACCAACCAAAAAACAGTTATCACTGATATTCTGTCCTGCTTTATATAAGTGCTACATTTTGGGTTATTTTTGCTTAATATCTGAGGTTTGGCCGGTTAAGATCTACCTGAAATAAACTGGATGTATAAGTGAATTTAAGTACACTTATCTGCTCTTCTTCATATAGTACTGTATTTCATTTATTTCTTTGTTTCTGTTGGTAAGCTTCTGAGCCCCCCAAGCCCTTCTGTCCTGGAGAGAAGCCTTCTAGCTTATCAGTGGGAGTGGTAAACACTAGGTAACCTACCTACCACAGGAGGAGTGGTTTCTGGCCCATAAATTACAGTTTATTGGCCGTTTGGGAAGCTTGTCCATCTCTTTCAACCTTCTGATTTAAAAGCCTGTGTTTGCGCTTGTTTCCAGCCTTTCCCGATACTAGTTTAGTCCAAGTACAGACTTGCTGTATTCCAGGACTCTTTGTAAGCTTCTGAGCCCCCCCAAGCCTTTCCATGTTGGAGGGAAGCCTTCTAGCTTATTGTTGGAGGGAAGCCTTCTAGCTTATCAGTGGGAGTGGTAAGCATCAGGTAGCCCTATCTACCACAAGAGGAGTGGTCCCTGGCCCAGAAATTGTAGCTACTGGCTGTTTGAGCAGCTTTTTCCATCTCTTTCAACTTTCTGGTTTGAAAGTCGCACTTGCGCCTGTTTCCCACCTTTCCTATAATTAGCCTTTTCCGGTTACAGAGTTGCTGTATCCAGGATTATTAGTAAGCTTCTGAGCCACCCAAGCCTTTCTGTGTTGGAGGGAAGCCTTCTAGCTTATCAGATGGAGTGGTAAGCACTAGGTAGCCTATCCTCCATGGGAAGAGTGAGTTTTGGCACAGAAATTGTAGTTTATTTGGCCGTTTGGGCAGTTTTCCATCTCTTTCAACTTGCTGGCTTAAAGGCCTGCATTTGTACTAGTTCCCCACCTTTCCTGTAACTAGTCTAGTCCAGGTACAGATTTGCTGTATCCAGGACTCTTTATAAGCTTCTGAGCCCCCCAAGCCTTTCTGTGTTGGAGGGAAGCCTTCTAGCTCATCAGTGGGAGTGGTAAGCATTAGGTAGCCTATCTACCACAAGAGGAGTGGTTTCTGGCCCGGAAATTGTAGCTACTGGCCATCTGGGGATTTTTCCATCTCTTTCAACTTTCTGGTTTAAAAGCCGCACTTGCACTTATTTCCCACCTTTCCTGTAACTAGCCTAGTCCAGATATAGAGCTGCTGTATCCAGGACTGTTGGTAAGCTTCTGAGCCCTGTAAGCCTTTCTGTGTTGGAGGAAAGCCTTCTAAGTTATCAGTGGGAGTGGTAAGCACTAGGTAGCCTGTCTACCATGAGAGGAGTGGTTCATGGTCCAGATATTGTAGTTTATTGACCATTTGGACAGTTTGTCAGTCTCTTTCAACTTTCTGGTTTAAAAGACCACATCTGCGCTTGTTTCCCATCTTTCCTGTAACTAACCTACTGGGTAGCACTAGAAAGCCTTAGACTGATACAAGCAGTCTAGCTTAGAAGAGAGACTTTGGAGTGATTAAGTATCAGTTTTCTGTACTTTCTTGCTGTACTTAATTGTTTTCCGCCTAAAACGCAGATTTTCCAGCGTTTATTGTGATTTAAAAGCTTGTTTTTCACATATTGTACTTATTTGACTGCCTGCACTTTTAAAAAGTCGTTTTTTGTTTAAATAATTTGTTTAACTATTGTAGGCTACAAACTAAAGTGCGATAGCCTTTTCTGATAGTTTGTAGTTATTTAAAGCTGTTTTAAGTGTATTTTTTACTGCTTTTGCCTTATCTTCTCAAAAAAATAAAAACATTCCTTGTTTCCCACCTTTCTAAGCTAGTACAGACCAGTTTTCGGGTTAGTGCTGAATTCAGGGCTGAGATACTAGTTTCTGAGTTGCCCATACCTTACTTGGATAGAAGGATGTTTCTCTGTTCACCTGTGAGAGAGGGGAGCTTTGAGCAGCCTATCTGTCCCTGGAGGAGTGGTTCCAGCCCAGAAGTTAGTAGTTTATTGGCCATTTTTGGCTAATTTCTACCTCTTTCATTTCCCTACTATAAAAACCACGTTTGCATGGTTTTGCACGTCGGTTAGCTACGGTTAAATTATACCCGGCACTAAGTCTCCTCTTCAGTTTTTCACATGAAACTAGTCTAACTCTCAACCTAAGCACTCAAAAAGCATCCTACAGCCTGGCACTTGCTCAGACCTAATAGCAAGCACTAATATACCCTGACACTTGATTGCCCAGCAGGGCAAGGCTCTATTCACCCGTCACCAACCAAGTGATTAAGCAGCTCACCCTACTATTCAGGCATGACCAAAGGGCAATTTCAGGTGTACTCTCCAACCCAGCTGGTAAATCTGGGTATCCTGAGGCAATGTTACAACTGCCTCATGTACACAGACAACCTGCTCCTCCTACCACAAAACATTAACATATGCGAGAGATGCAATTATACAGCCAAACTGGAGGCTAAGTGGAATAGACAGTCAAGAAGAGAAGGTTAACACTTGCACCACACCTCCAGCCACACACAGACCTACTAAAACAGCACTGGCAAAAAATAAATGCACAAAATCATACTCGGAGGCTCTAAATAAAAACCTGAAAAAGTATCAGAGACCTCCAAAGCAGACACCCAAACAACCAGCACCATCCGTCACAAACCAGACAATACATAAAACACAAAATCAGTGTGCCGCACAATCACAGCCCTTAAGGCGAAATAACATACCTAACACACTAGTAATAGGTAACTCTATAGTCAGGCAGACTGACGTCCCACTCACTAGGCTGGACAAGCAGAAGGTTACTGTTAGCTGCCTGTCAGGAGCCAGAATCCACCACATAACACAAGCACTCGGGTCACTCCAGAACAAGTACAAATATGACTCTGTCATTGTTCATGTTGGTGTGAATGATCTGAGACGCACCTCCCTGGACTACATGAAAAGAGACATGGAAGAGCTCTCTGATTATGTTGTCCAGGCTGGTATGACCCTGACCCTGAGTAACATCCTGCCCTCACCAAGAATGATACCTCAGTATAAAGAAAAAATGATCAATTTCAACAACTGGCTAAGCTTTTGGTATCATTCAAAGGGGATCCAGTGTCTGTCAGCCTGGGATGACATGCACGACAAAACGCGTTGCTTCGCAAGAGATGGCTTGCACCAGTCACCCCTAGGCTTTCAAATACTGGCCAAGGCTCTTGCTGCCTCCATAGTGCCTTTTTTAGGCAAGGCTCAAAAGTCAAACCCACCTCCGTAAACAGCACAATTAACAAAAAACTGAGGGTTATGCTATTCAACACCAGGAGTTTAAATCTCAAAATGCACGAGCTTGAAGCACTCCTCAGTATGGAGAACGTCGACATATGTGCAGTAACTGAAACCTGGTTCAATGCTCCAGAGAGCATCCCAGCACTACCGGGCTACAACTCATACCACACGTTTCAGCCACAGAACACGGACCGAAACACAAAAGGAGGGGGTGTATCCATATACATCAAGGATACTACACCTCCAGGTTAGTGGCACAGCAAGATACCTCTGAGATCATCCATGTGCAACTAACATCGGGAAAATCTGCAATGCAAATTGTGGCCTGCTACAGATCACCCTCCATGACCCAGGACCACCACTCCACCTTTCTGGAGACACTGGAAAACATGAAGGTCCTACCGAACACCCTGATATTGGGCGATTTCAATTACCCTACCATTAACTGGGAAATCTACTAGAGTACAAACTCCCAGGCCAAGCGCTTCTTGGAATTCATCAACTCGAATGCCTTGGATCAGCTGGTAAACTCTCCTACCAGAGGTGAAAACATATTGGACCTGGTCATCATCAACATGGGCGACAGGTGTTCCACAGTGGAGGTCAACCCGTCACTGGTTAGATAAGACCATAAACTACTAATCACTCTGGATGTCCACACCCCACCACCACCCCCAACCAATGAAACCACAGTAAAAAACTTTTGTAAAGTAAGCTTCACCTTACTTAAGACAGAGGCGGTAAGTTTCACAGCCCCCACGCTAATGGATAATGCTGCCCAAGATGCAGAAACCTTTACAAATGCACTCTATGAGCACCTACAAGGATGCATGGATCGTGCCATCTCTAGCAAGACTCACTCCTCTAAGAGAAGAAAACCAGTCTGGTGGACCCCTGCCACAAACAGGCAATACAACAGAAGGAGGAAACTAGTTCAGAAAAAAAGCAAATTCCAAGAAGGAAAGACATCCCTGATCAGTATCAGTAAGAAACTAAGGTCCCTCGTAAAATCATCCAAGGCCAACTTCGAAAGAAAAATAGCCAAGAATTCAAAAGATAACCACAAAGCCTTCTTTAGCTATGTTAAGAATCTAAGTGGCAACTTGCAGATATGCACTGAACTAGTGCAAAACAGCACAAAAGATACTGAACCTACTGATATTGCCAACATCCTGGCAGATAGATTCAGTGCAAACTTCACCCCCAAAAGGGCCCACAACAATACCAGAAAAGTGTAGTGTCCCAGAAATCACAGACACACAGGTGAAAACAGCCCTTTCAAAAGCCAAAAACACAGCGTCAATGGGGCCAGATGGTGTCCCAGGCTGCGTCTTGCACAACTACAGAACAAACTAACCCCCCACCTGAACACGCTGTTCAACCTCAGCCTCTCCACAGGCTACGTGCCCATAGAATGGCACACAGCAACGGTTATTCCTTTCCACAAAGGCGGGGCCACAACTGACCCTGGTAACTATCGCCCCATAAGCCGGACTTGCCTGGTCTGCAAGGCTGTGGAGTGCATCATCATGGAACTCATTAACAAGACATTGGGAACCTCCAAATACTTGACCCAACCCAGATTGGCTTTGTTAAGGGCAGATCATGCCTACTAAACCTGGTTGACTTCTTTGACACAGTCACCAAGACCAAAGACGAGGGAAAGGTGGTTCACACAGCCTACCTTGATCTCACCAAGGCGTTCGACACCATTCCCCACTCAGGTATTACAGAAAAACTCACCAGCCTGAACATAAACCCCTACGTCATGAGATGGGTTGCCAACTGGCTTACAGACAGAACTCACATGGTAAGAATAGCAGGCTCCAGGTCCTTCTCTAAACCTGTCACAAGTGGTGTCCCACAAGGCTCAGTTCTGGGACCCCTACTGTTCGGCATATAATTCTCAGAAGTACAAGCAAACACAGGAGGACTATGGCTAACCAGGTTCGCCGATGACTGCAAACCAGGAGCCATAACTGACTCTCCAGCTGACACGGACATCCTCCAAAAGGGCCTTACTGACACGGACATCCTCCAAAAGGGCCTTACTGAGACGGACACCTTGTGTCAAAGTCATGGCCTCAAGCTAAATGCCAAAAAATGCATAGTCATCCCATTTGGGAAAAACAAAACACCCACGAATTACCACATAGGTGGTAGCCCCCTTAATACAGAAGAGGTAATAAGAGATCTGGGGACCCAGGTAGATAGTAATCTCTCCTTTAACAATCATACTGCCAAAGTAGCGAGGAAATCCTTCTATGTGGCCCATCTAATTACTAAAGGGCTCGCATCTAGAAATAAAGAGGTTATAGTGCCCCTCTACTCGTCACTTATCAGACCTATCATAGAGTACAATGCCCCATTTGGGATGTACCTCACAAGACACTTCCAATAGCTGGAAAGACCACAAAAGTACCTCATCAAGAGGATTACTGGCCTCAAACATATGTCCTATGCAGCCCGACTAAAAAAATTCGGACTGTACTCAGTGGCATATCGCTTACTCAGAGATGATCTCTGCCTGACTTACAAAGCCATGTCTATCTCAGCATTGATGGACATGCTCCACCTAAAGAAATCCAAGTCACTAAGGGCCACATGCTCTAGTGAGCAAAACCTCACCACAACAATAAATAGAACATGCTGGAGGGATAGATTCCTGTCAAAGAGACTCCCCATGCTTTGGAACAAAATTCCAAACTACATTAGGCAGAGCCCCTCACTAACACTCTTCAAGAGAAACCTGAAAGAGTGGATGGGTAACAGAAAATACACCCCTGGGATCACTTCATTGGCTCTGCTTGACAGAGAATCAGTTAATTAATCAATGGGGTGGCAAAAGCAGACACTCTGGCTAGGCTTATAAATGCCCTTGGGCAGATAGCCTAGTACCTACCTATGAACCTATAAGCTTGAGACTGGTTAAGTTCAGTAAGCTCAACCCATGAGGGTGAGAAATCAGATCTGGAATTGGATCCAGCATCCAGTCGACATAATAGGTTAGGCTGAAGAAAGGGGAACCATACTTGCAGAGGACAGTAGGGGGCTATGACAATCACTGTTTTTCAACCAAAGAGCTTTCTTCAAGTGGAATTAGAGGAATGGGGGCAGTAAGTCTCACGGGCTAATCATGGATTACAGCGTCCCTTGGGGACTCCCCCTGCGGAGGGATTAGGGCAAAGTAGATGCTGCATTTGTGGTTGGACAGGGAGGCGACTAGGTCGCAGCAAGGCTGGCCGCAATGGTTGAAAATGTTCGCCGCTATAGACGGATTGAGGGACCACTCATAAGGCAGGAGAATACATCTCCTGAGCTTGTCCGGAAAGCGTTTGGAAGCTATCGCCCACTGCCAAATCCTCTTGGCCTCTCGACATAAGGGGCAAGACTTGGTTCCTCCTGGTTTGTTGATATATATGTTGTATGATTAAATGGCAATTGTCCCAGAAGGAAGGACAGACTGGAATGCTTACAATGCTAGAAGCACTGCCCTCAGTTCTAGGACACTGAGATGCAGACTGGCCTCTACTGCAGACCATGTGCCTTGGACTGTCATTCCCTGACAATGCCCCCCACCCTATCAGGAAAGCATCTGTGGTCACCGTGGCTCTAGGCTGCAAAGAATAGAAGGGGTGGCTCCAAAGTTCTGTCTCTGGCCTCATCCACCACATTAGGTCCTGTTTGCAACAATTTCTTATTCGAATCTGGAAGGACAAAGGATGCTGATTTGGGTGCCACTGACATAGTAGAAGCCATTGAAGGAGTCTCATGTGCAGTTTCGCAAGAGGTACCATTGGTATAGAAGCTGCCATAGAGCTTAGGATCTAAAGGACCTCTCATGCTGACACTAGAGTATCACCCGGAGTTGGAGCCTTAGTCTTTGTTATCTGTGATCTGGAAGAGAGATCAAGCAGGAGTGGGTGCTGAATACTGCTTATATGAACTCTGGATTGGGTCAGCATCAGGTTGTATTTCTCCCAATTTATGGATATTCCCAGAAGGTTCGCCAGAGACCGTGTGTATTTCAGGGCTGTTATCAGCAGATGCGTGGTGGGGGCAGTGAGGAGCCAATGTCTAAATATGGAAACAACCAGAATCCTTGCAGTCTCAAGTGAGCTGTCACTACTGCCATGCATTTGGGTGAACTCTCTCGGGGCTGTAGAGAGTCCAAAGGGCAGAGCACGGAATTGGTAGTGATTGGCTCCCAGCCAGAAGCAAAGTAGCCTTCTGGAGCACTTGTCCATTTTGATGTGGTAATATGCATCCTGAAGGTCCACTGAGCACATCCAATCGCATTCCCCCAAAAAAGAGAGAATGGACTGAACCGTGACCATGCAGAATTTCGTTTTTGCAACGAACTTGTTTAAATTGCTGAGATCCAACATCAGTCTCCAGTCCCCTGTCTTTTTTGGCACCAAAAAGAATTTAGAGCAAAATCCGGATCCGCACTGGTCTGGAGGGACTGTTTGGATGACTCTTTTATGACACAGCCTTTTTATCTCTAGGGCTGCTTCTTCCCTTTGACTGGGTGGAACGTCGGGAATTCGGCTTGGTGGCTTTGGGTAATAATCGAATGGGATGTGGTAACCTCTGGTTATTACCTTCTGCTCCCAAGAATCGGTGGTTATTGATTGCCAGGCAGAATGGTGCAGACAGAAAACATCCCCAGACTGCTTCCAGAGGAAAACAATTGGGCCGCTCTTCAGGAATGCTGATAGGACTGTCTAGAGAATGAATCTCTGGGTCCCTGGTTACACGGGCCCCCTCTGCCTCGGTAGGGGCTTCTTCCTGAAGAGTTACCACCTCTGCCTCTGGGAGTGAACTCATCACGTGTGACATGAAAAGGTCCCCGAGACTTCTTGTGCCACAACTTTTCACTCCTCTGATTCCTGGAGAAGGACCGCTGGGGTGTGGAAAAGCATACACCTATGGCAGACAAGGTCTTACAGTCCTTCTCACACCTGGCTAAAGTGTCCTTCACTTTTGGGCCGAGCAGGACAGACGCTTCAACTGGAGCATTCAGGAAGGAAGACTTAAAGGGGTCTGCAAAATCACACAGGTGTATCCAGGCATGACAACTCATAAAGTACAGTTTTGTACGTACCATAAATGTAGATGTCCGATGGATATGCAACTGCAGTCATAACATATGGGTTGTCCTGCCTCAGGCAGCCCTCGGTCGGACGGATTCCAAAGTCTGGGTCCGACGTCGGCTGATGTCGCATTTCTCTCCGACGTCAGAGCAGCTGGAGTATATAAGCATCAGCCGACGCCATCTTCTTCAGTGTTTCTTGCCCCAGATGCCAGGTGCCCTCCAATGAAGGCTGTAATCAAATTGGAAGACAAAAATATGTTTCCAGACAATAAATAAGCAATAAACAGATACACCATAACAGATATCCCCAGCTAAGGATAATAGGGATAGGAGTGGACCCAAGGCATAGAGGGAAGGAGGGAGGAAAACCCGACTGCAGTTGCATATCTATCGGACATCTACATTTATGGTAGGTACAAAACTGTACTATGTCCTTCAAGAATGCAACTGCAGTCATAACATATGGGTTGAATACCATAGCTTAGCTGGGGGAGGTGGTATGCTCTAAGAAAAGGATGGTGTAGCTATCAATCCCTGCAGGACTGCCAAAGCAAAGCCTGCTCTGGATCTGGAATATAAAGGGAGGTTGTAGTGTTTGGAGAATGTATGCACGGAGCTCCATGTAGCAGCTTCTAGAATGTCTTTTGTAGGCACCCCTCTTAAGAATGCTGTAGAGGTGGCTGTAGCTCTGGTGGAGTGTGGTCTGACATTGGCTGGTACACTCTTTCCATGGAAGGAATAACAGAATCTGATGCAATGCTCAATCCATTTTGAAATAGTCTGTTTGGAAATTGCTTTTCCTTGTACTGCAGGGGCGTAAGCTACAAAAAGCTGATCAGACTTCCTACTGGTTTTGGTTCTGTCCAGGTAGTAGCGAAGTTGTCTGTGAATGTCCAAGGTATGCAACAGTCTTTCCCCTTTGTTCTCAGGATTGGGAAAGAAAGTAGGCAGGTGAATTGCTTGATTTAAAGAAACCCTAGATACCACTTTTGGCAGAAAGGTAGGGTTGGTTCGTAAGGAGACCATGTCTCTGTGAAAGGTTATGAACGGTGGTATTGCCATTAGGGCCTGTAATTCCGAAACCCTTCTTGCTGAGGTAATTGCCAACAGGAAAGCTGTCTTCCATGATAGAAATTGTAAGTCCACAGAAGCTGCTGGCTCAAAGGGGGGTAGACTCAGTTTTTCTAGGACAAAGTTGAGGTCCCAAGCTGGTACTGGAGCCTTTCTTGGTGGCTTTATATTCTTGATTCCCCTAAGGAATTGCCTTAACAAAGGATGTGAAAACACAGGTGGATCAGTGTTGTATCTAGCTGAAATAGCTAAAGCATGTATTTTTATGGAAGAATATGAGAGTCCATTCTGTAGCATACCTGCCAAATATTCCAGAATGAGTGGGATGTTCAATAATGATGCATCATGACCCTTGCTGGTATTCCAAATGCTGAATCTCTTCCATTTTGCTGAGTAAACCCTTCTGGTGGATGGTCTTCGGGCTTCTGTTAGTATCCGCTGAACTTCCTTAGAGAGAGAGATAGATTGAGGCTATTCATGGGATCTCCCAAGCTGTTAGCTGCAGCGTCTGAATGTTGGGATGTACTGTCTTGAAGTTGTGTTGAGTCAAAAGTTGGGGCCATTGGGGAAGGGCCCACTTTTTGTTGTGACATATGCTCCATAGTAGTGGGTACCAGTGTTGTCTTGGCCAGTCTGGAGCTATTAGGATCCCCTTGGGCTTCTCTGCTTTAATCTTTAGTAATACTGTGGTCATCAGTGGCAGAGGTGGGAATGCATAGATTTTTAGGAAGTTCCAGTTGAATGAGAGAGCATCTATTTTCCATGCTTGTGGATGATATGTCCTTGAACAGAACTTTTGCAGATGACGATTGAGGTGGGAGGCAAATAGGTCTACTTCTGGCCTGCCCCATGTCGAGGTGAGTCGTATGAAGATTTCTGGATGTAACCTCCACTTGTGGGGGTACAGGAAATTCCTGCTTAGGTTGTCCGCCAGCACATTGTCTATGCCTGGAACAAACTGGGATTGCAACTGTATGTTTAGGCTCAGTGATTTTTCCCAAAGATTCATTGTCAGTCTGCAAAGGGGGTAAGAATGGGTGGCCCCCTGCTTGTTTATGTACCACATCACAGTGGTGTTGTCTGTCCGTATTAGCAGGTGGCCTTGCTGAAGTTGCTGTCGAAAGGCCTCGATGGCATGCATTACTGCCAACATTTCTTTTTGGTTGATATGCAGATGTGTTTCCTTTGGAGACCATTGTCCTTGAATACATCTGCCCTCCATGTGCACCCCCCATCATAGGTCTGAGGCGTCTGTGGTCATGGTCTGTGTTATCTGTGGTTTTTTGAACGACATACCTGTGTTTGCCTGGCTTACCGAGGCCCACCATAGAAATTCCTTTTGTAGGCATGGGATACACAGTCAACTTCCAAAAGTCAAGACTCAGTGATTTTTCCCACAGATTCATTGTCAGTCTGCAAAGGAGGTAAGAATGGGTGCCCCCCTGGTTGTCTCTAGGTTGTTGCTGTGTTGAGACCATAAGCTTTTTAGGTACCACTGAAGCTTTCTCATGTGTAGTCTTGCTAATGGAACCAGTAGAATGCAGGAGGCCATGTAACCCAGGGCCTGCAGGAATCTCCTTGCAGTCATCTGGGTGAGCTTTGCCAAACCTTTGAAATAATGAGTTAACTTCTTTTGCTTGTCTTCTGTCAGGTAAGCCATTTGAGAGGCTGTGTCTAGTTTGGCTCCTAAGAAGGTTATTTGCTGGGATGGCTGAAGTCTTGACTTTTGGAAGCTGACTGTGTATCCCAGAACCTGTAGCAATTGTATGACATAATTCAAGTTTTTTGTCAAAATCAGTTTGTCGTCCGCTTGTATGAGGCAGTCGTCCAGGTATGGGTAGATTTGGATCCCCTGGAGCCTGCAATGAGTAATTACTGAAGCCAGGCATTTCGTGAATACTCTGGGCGCAGTAGATAAGCCAAATGGCAATGCTGAGAATTGATAATGCTCTGGCCCTGCAAGAAATCTGAGGTATCTTCTGCAGCTGTGTCTGATAGGGACATGCAGGTATGCCTCCTTGAGGTACAGAGTAATCAGCCAAGACCCCTTGCCCAGCATGGGAAGGAGTTGCTGCAGAGTCAGCATTTTGAACTTTGGTACTATGAGAAAAGTGTTTAGTGCGGACAAATCCAGTATTGGTCTCCATTGAGTTTCTTTTCTTGGAACAAGGAACAGTCTTGAATAAAACCCCTGGCCTTGTTCTTGTTGTGGAACTTTTTCTATTGCTTTGATCTGAGCAAGCAGAGAAATTTGCTTGATGGCCTCTGCCCTCTGGTTTTGTGGTAGGTTTGGCATGCCTTGTTTTCTTGGCAAGGTATGAAAGTGGAACCTGTAACCTTGGTCTATAATGTCCAAAATCCATTTGTCCTTTGTCAATCTGTGCCAATTGTCTGAAAACAGAGATAATTTTCCGCCCAAAGGAGCTTCTGTTTGCTCCTTGGTCAGCGGAAGTAGAGGAAAGTCATTGGGATTGTCCCTGTGGGGCAGGAGAAAGCCCTGTGTCACTTCTTTGGTTTGCTGGTCTTGAACCCTGGACCATGCACACTGAGGTCACTGGACTTACCACTAAGCCATCTGGGTTGTATCGTCCTCTTCCTCGGCCACGCCTGTTTTTGCCCCTTTGAAATCTTTCAGGATTAGGAAAGGACCAGTTTTTAGAAGGCCAATTCCTGCTGAATCTGGGTGGCTGAACCTGGAGGAAATCTTTGACTGTCTGAACTGACTTGGCTTTTTCCTCAATGGACTTTAACACATCTTTAGCATTAGCACCAAAAAGCTTGTTCTTTTCCAAGGGTGCATCAAGAAGTTTTGCCTTAACATGATCTGGTAGAGGTTGTTCTTTTAACCATGCATGTCTACGAATGACCGCCCCTGTCATAGCTGCCCTACATGAAGCTTCCAATGCATCATATCCACACTGAAGAAAGTGATTGCTAACTTGCTGAGAATTATGTACAGCCTCCTGTAAAGACTTCCTATCTAAAGGTTCAGGAGAGGCCAAAGTTTTCTGTAAATCATCTAACAGGTAATCCTGATATTGAAACATATGAAAGAGACAATTGAGAGCTCTCATAGATAAAGTAGTGGAAGTGTAAACCTTCTTCCCCCATCTCTCTAATGACCTAGCTTCCCTGTTGGAAGGCAAAGGATTTTTGGAGGTGGTAGCTGAAACCCCTTTCGGTCCCTGTGAAATTGTTTCTAAATCAACAGCATGGGCCCTAAAGAAATGAGAATGTGTTTCTGGGACCCTACAGTATCTGTCAGGCTTGGCAGGAGCAGGAGGGAGAGTATCAGGGGTAACACTGGAGTCAGAGTATAGATCATCCAAAACATTAAGCACAGGAGGTATAGCTAAGGGCCTGTGTTGGGGCTTTTTAAGGAAGGTTCGAAGGCGCTTTCTGGAATCAGAATATTCCTGGCCTTGCCACTTAAAATGTTCCCTCATGGAATGCAGAACTTCCCCAAAAGAAATATCCTCAGGAGGGGAGGCTGAGGGGATGGAGTCCTCTGCATCTGAGTCCTCATAGGTCTGGAAGGGCTCTTCCTGGCTATCGGAGTGAACAGAGTCCTCAGAATCTTCATCTGAAGGGAGAGGGTCAGAGGGTTCAACCCTGGGCCTCTTATCAGGAGGAGGCTGGGATCCTCTCTCAGGATGGTCCTGGGAACCTCTGATCATGGAAATTAAGTCTGCGGCCATAGTCATGATTTGTGCTTCAGGAGTAGGCTGAGGTAAGGCTTTAGCAGTAAGGTGCTTGGTCTTGCTGGCTGCCTTAGCACGTGTGTAGGCCTTGATAGACATGGACATGGGAGGCCTAGCAGCTCCACGTGCAGGAGTGACCTTATCCACAGCAATGGTCTCGGGCATTTCCTCGGTTTCAGTATCTGGAGGAAAATCAATAATTGGTGTCGGTGTGGTCTCCGGTATCGGAGGTATCGGTAATGCGGTTCGGAGCGGTGAAATAACTGCCTCAGAGGGAACCGGGGCACTCGCGGTAGGTTTTGGCGTGGTGTCGGAGGAAGACGCGGGCCGAGGATGTCGGTCCCGGTCTTTTCGTTTCTTAGGAGTCTGCGATGTCTATAGTTCCGACGGCATAGTATAATTGTATTTTTCACCGAAAAAGTCTTCAGCGAACTCCGCCCGGCACCTGAGAGTGTGCTTATTGAAGCGAGCAGAGGCGGCACAGGCCGAGACGTCGTGGTCTGGGCCCAGGCAAGGAAGGCAGTAAGAGTGGAAATCCTTATGAGGTATTTGTTTACCACAAGACAAACAATTATTTACTTTTTCAGTAATTTCTGACATCGGCTGAGGCAAGAAAAGGTCCCCAATGGGGTACTTAGCTTTTTTGATGACTTCGGATTCGAAGAATACAGGAGCTGACCGACCGGCACTTGTGAAATGCTTCTGCTTCGGGCACCGCACGGCAAGAAAGACTGAAGAAGATGGCGTCGGCTGATGCTTATATACTCCAGCCGCTCTGACGTCGGAGAGAAATGCGACATCAGCCGACGTCGGATCCAGACTTTGGAATCCGGCCGACCGAGGGCTGCCTGAGGCAGGACAACCCATATGTTATGACTGCAGTTGCATTCTTGAAGGACATCTACGCCTGAACCCGCAGCTCTTGCCACTCCTTTGGTTGCCTGGGATATTGACCACATGGCCAAGTTCGATATAAATTCCAGGATCGCGAGCTGCGAGGCAACTATGTCACTCACCTCATCAGACACATGTCCTGATAGAGTTCCAGAGAGTTCAGAGATCAAGTCTCTTTGGAGCCTCATAAAATGTGCCAGATAGTTCAAGGACTGTATGGCAAAGGTTGATGAAGCAAAGACTCGCTTCCTTAATCAGTCTACCACCAGAGACTCTCTGTTAGGCAAGTGAACAGTCTGGCTCTCTTCGGTGAGCTCTTTCTTTGTGGCCGCCGCCACCACCATATCATCTACTGGTAAACCTTTAGACCAATGTGGGCTCTCATCGGGGGGGGGGGGCAGAATTTTACCTGGTCTCTGTGGGACTGGCTCAGAGTCTGGATTCTTCCAAGGCCCGCTGTACCATGAGCTGAACTAGCTCATCTGCAGGATGAGTCACCCCAGAGGTGGATGGATGAGCACGAAAGGCCTGCAGGAAAATGGATTCGTCAGAGGAAGGATTTTTGCACTTCCAATCACCCCTCTGTTTCAACATTTCAAAGATGTCTCCAAGGAGACATCGTCAGGGGTGACCATGGGGACCCTTTCCCTTCATCGTAATCCATATCCTCTGAAAGAGACTCGTCAGGGGAGTCTACATGCTTCCTCTTGCACAACTTCTTCCATGACACCTCCTCAGTGGGAACTTCTGAGGAGTACTCAAAAGAAGGGGCACCCTGCAGTAGGGTTTCCTGCGGGTCTCATGCTCACTGTCCCAAAGTGGTAGCTTGTGACAGCTGCAGCCATTTGGGGTTCCGATGTCGGCAGTTTGCTTCCAGAAGCAAGCACCCTCTCCATCGCTCAAAAGGCAGTCCTGCCTGAAGATGGATGGGGGCCCGGAACAGAGCAAGACAACCTCAGAACCGGGGTCACACCCCGCTCTGCAGAACCCACCCCTGAGAGAGGAGCCTTAAGAGGGATTGGTGCCAGCAGGGCTCCTGGCACAGCGGACGGAACCGTATATACACTCGGGACCATACTCAGCATCAAGAGCCTGTCACCCAATCCTGGGCCTGAGGAAGACCTGGGTCCGAACAAGCCGAAGGCCAAAGGGTCGGTCCCAGGGCCACTGTGAGGTCCACTAGTGGTACTGAGGATGTGGGTACTGAAAGGGGCGTCGGAATCGAAGGCTTTGAAACTTGCAAAGAGGTCAAAGGAGGAGAGTAGGATGGAGTCCATGGAGAAACAGTCCCAAGTCCAGCAGGTGGTTGAGTCTTAGTAGGCGTAGGAATCCCCCTGGCTGTAAGCAGCTGGTCCACAAGGCGCACCACATCAAATTCGGAAATGGTCCTGGTGGATCTAGTGGATATCTCCAACAGGGACTCTGGCCATTCAAGGAAGGGGCTATACATCTGCCCTAGAAAGGGATCCACTAATGGGAAATATAGGGTCAGTGTTGTGGTGTCCAATGGCACCACTGTCTCAAGTTTGGAGACTGGGAGTGGAGCATCCATAGTAGTCATGGGTACAGAAGGCAGACTTGGTTCCATGACGATAGTCGGTACCAAAGGGGAGGGGCAGTGATCATTGGTGGCTCAGTAATGAAAGTAGTCACAGTCGCTGGTACCGGAGGCAAGCTCGGTGCCAAGACAGCACTCGGCACTGAAGAGGATGTGACAACTGGCAGTGTAGATGCAGATGGTGCTATAGACGTTACTGGCGCCAAAACAGGCATCGAGAAAATAGGAACAGTAGGTGGAACTGAGGCCGGTGATAAAGAGACTGGCTTTGGCTCAGACAACAATTTTGGCATCTTAGGCTTAGGTGGCTTATCCAAAACACCAGAAGGTAAAGAAGGCACAGAGTGGGGTCTCTCTCTCTTTTTTAGGAGGGGGTGAACCCTCCAATGCAGAAAGTGCCCCTGAAAAGGGCAACTTAAGGAGGCCCTTCAGAATTAATGTATTCCTCCATTCATTTACAGTACGGGTACTAAATCCACTGCAGATAGAGCACGGTGGTTGTACCAAGAGATGAGGCACTCCCAAATAGTACACACAATCATCATGCAAGTCACAATTTGGCATTTTCCTAGAACATTTCAGGCAATATTTGAAGCCTGATGTTCCCTTCTTCTCAGACATACTAAACAGGATAAACAGCAAAGAGAAAGACTATATACATATTTATAGTGTATATATATATATATATATATATATATATATATATATATATATATATATAGATACACACATACACATATATATATATATATACATACATACATACATACATACATACATACACAGACTTTTTTTTATAAATGTTGACAATACGGAAAGAAACAGAGGAATACCACCAATGTAGGGAGAAAGGCCATACCAACAATGGTACTAAAGTTACCGAAAGGTAAACAGGGAAGAAAGCTGAATGTAAAAGGGAAAGGCTAGAACAGAAAGCTAGACAAAGGAATGGAGAAATATAAGAAATGACTACCAAAACTCTAGTAAAATATCAAAAAAGTTCAATCTAGCTGAGAGCAGGCTCGGACGCGGCTTTACAGCTACGCGGCAAACGAGATAGGGAGAAGGGTACTATGGGTAAAAACTTAGCTCAAGAGTTTCTGGCTGGCGCAAGCTTGGTACAACGCCAGCTCGGTTCCGAAGACGGAACAGACAACCCATCAGTGGTGAATGGAATGAAGATTAACAACATCAGATCTGCACTTCGACAGTAACACACAGGAAGGAACTGAAGTAAACCTTTGTTTATTGGTTAGCCAAACAAGCAAACAAACTGAAAGGTACGCAATGAATGTACCAAAATAGATACCAAAATAGATAGCCTACTTACCAATCTATACCATAACAAACAAAAGCAGTAGCCCCAAAACACAATCTAGCCTGATCAGTAAAACTTAATACTTTTTCATGACGACATCTTTAATACACTACACCTCCTTAACTGGGAAATCACTAAAACACCTCATAAGTTGATGCTGTCTGAATTCAACAAAAACTTCCGAGTTGTTCCAAACACACAAGCCCCTCAGAATAGTGTGTGTCAAAGGCAACCCTGCACTATGGCTACACCTTTGGCAACTAAACGACTCACAAAACAAAGATACAAAGCATTTAAGGTCTGGACAAAAAACAAAACGGCTTTTACTTTACTAGCATAGAGAAATCTAATCAAACAACATATCACCAAATATAAGAAAAGCTACTACTCGATCAATCAAAACTTACACATCAATAATCAAAAACTGTTCTGGGCCTCAATCACTACATTGCTGAAATGAGGACAAGCAACACAGCCAGTACCAAACAAAATGAAACCACTGCCAACTAATTCAATAGCCACCTTTTAGAGACAGTGCATTCATTACCCAACTAATCAACTTCTTGAGATCCTTACTCTTTCAAATAACATTCTTCAACCTTTTTCCTTCAAACTGTTTTCCACAGATACCAACAAAAATACCTCAAAACATTAAAGCCTACTACAACTGCCCCCATATATTAAAATGGATGCATAGGCTACTGCATATCCAGTTTCTAGTGTAATAAAAATCTATCCATATCTAAAAATAAAGTCTCCTCGCTATGGAAATAATTATTCATTATTACACTGCACAAGGGTGAAATCAATACAGATCTTTCAAAACTATAGACCAATTAGCATTTTATCTTCCTTATCCAAAACATTTTAAAAAATGCTTTCCTAATTACTTATTTAATAGACAACCATCTTCTGTCTTCAAACCAACATCCTCACGACAGCATAACTGCTGCTTTTGCGGAGTCTAGTTAACACCACCCAGAGAAATGCCAGAAGCCTAGTCTCTACTATCTTCCTAGATTTATCAAAAGCTTTTGATACCACCTCTCACCATAAACTCGCCTCCGTAAGGCTCACCAAATCTTCACTGCAATGATTCCACAGCTACCTCTCAAACAGAGCACACACAATGAAACAGAAAAATGATTTCATCTTCTTGCCCATAACTATTAGCGTCCCACAAGGATCTATACAAAGTCCCATACTTTTCAACATACTCATCAGTGACCTCCACAATGATGCAAAAAATGCTACCCTAGTTCAATACACTAATGACTACACCTGAATCTGCTCTACCAAATCTCTCTCTAAACTCCTACACCTGACACAACAATCCTTCCTACTGTAGGAAATACGACTAAATAATTCACTACTACTGAACCATAATAAAAATACTCACCATAACGTTCCATGTTTGTAGTCCATCTCACCCTTCATTCTTACATATGGGATCGGAGCCGATCCTTGGCTTCGACTCAGCCTATTTACAAGCTGGAAGTCTTCTAGTTGGCTCGTGGCTAGGTAGGTATCCCATGATGCACAAGTACAATCCCCAGATCTTGTTTGCTGCTAACTAGGAGAGAGAATAAATATACAAAGAAGCCAATACTAAAAGGTCTCTATAAAAACGGATAATATTTTTCTGTCTCCAGGTACTTCCAGGCTCGGGGTAGGTGGGTGGGTTCGTAAGAATGAAGGGGGAGATGGACTACAAACATGGAACGTTATGGTGAGTGCATAACTTCTTTATGTTCTGTAGTCCTATCTCTCCTTTATTCTTACATATGTGACAATGTCCCTAGCGCCCTAATCTTGGGTGGCTCAAGGAAAAATACTCCTGAGTACCGTGGAACAAAATGAAGCTCTACCACTAGAGGTTAAATCCAATTTGTGATGAGTAATAAAGGTGTGAGGGGTAGCCCAAGGAGCTGCTGCACAATTATCATCAAGTGGGACCCTGGCTTGAAAGACTGCAGAGGTAGACTGAGATCTGGCAGAATGAGCCTTGATTTTAAAGGGTAAAGGTCTACCCTCAGAATTGTAAACATAAGCTATACAACTAGAAATCCAATTAGACAGTGTCACTTTGGAAACTGGTAAACCTGACCTGGATTTAGAGAAGGAAATGAATAATTGATCTGATTTCCTTAGTCCACTGTAAATAAAAACGTAATTGTCTATGGACATCCAGCTGATGAAACCTGTATTCAACTGCACTGGAATGATTTGGAAAGAACACCGGAAGCTCTATGGATTGATTCAAAGTGGTATGACAACAGACCTTGGGGACAAAGGAGGGATTAGTACGAAGGGCCACCCTGTCCTTGTGAAAAATCAGATAAGGGGGTTTTAACAGACAATGCCTGCAACTCTGACACTCGTCTGGCCAACGTGATAGCCACCAGAAACAAAGTCTTCCAAGACAGGAATTTCAAAGATGAATGAGACCTTTACGGAAGGTTTTGCACAGCTTATGTGACATCAGATTTGAATCTTGAAAACCTAGATGAAAGTTTGAAATCGCTGCCAATTGATAGTGGCAGCCGCAAATGCCTGGTGAAAAAGCTCAGACAGGAATTCCAAAACCACTGGAATGCAGGCAGTGTAAGGGTCAACATTCAGTTTCTCCGCCAGTGAGAGAATCTTCTCCATTTACTGGAATATAGTCTCCTAGTAGAAGGTTTATGAGAAGACGCAAGGATATGAGTCACTGAGGGTGAGAAGTCGTGACGCCTGACTAGGGATGCAACTGGAGCAGCCACTCTGTCAAATTGAGGGTGTGTAAGGAGGGATGACGTGAACCTGACATGTGAGTCAACAGGTCTGGAGCTGGGTCCAGGATCCAAGGATCGTGCAGAAGAGGCCCGAGGAAGGGGAACAAAACCTGATGAGGCCAGTAAGGAGCAATGAGGATAAGTTTGCTTCCCAGCCATTTCGCTTTCTGAATAACCTTGGGAATGAGAGGAAAAGCATACAGGAGACCCTGGGGCCAATCGTGAACAAGTGCGTCTCTCGGTGACTCCCCCGGAGGGGGGATGAGGGAGAAGTAGCTGCTGCATTTGTAATTGATTGGACTGGCAAAGAGGTCACAGCAAGGCTGTCCTCATCTGTGGAAAATCTGTTCTGTTTCCTGTTTCAGAGACCACTCGTGAGGCATCAGGATTGCCCGGCTGAGCTTGTCGGATAACACGTTGGTTGCCCCTAGGATGTGCATTGCCACCAGAAAACGCTGGGAAGCTATCGCCCATTTCCAAACTCGCATGGCCTTTCGACAGAGTGGGTAAGATCTGGTTCCACCCTGTTTGTTGATATACCATACTAGGTTCATAGGTTCATACTAGGCTATCTGCCCTAAGGCAATTATAAGCCTAGCCCGATTCTGTATGGCTTACGCCACCCCTTGATTTGAGTATACTGTGCCCTTTTTAAGGTTTAGTTTACTGTGCCTCTGTCCAATAGTGACACGGGAGTAATCCCTGGGACAAACCTATGACCCCCCATCCACCTATCGAGATTCTTCTTGAAGAGATTCAGTGAGGTGCTCTGCCTCACATGAACTGGAATTCTATTCCAGAGCAAGGAGCCTCTGGGTTATGAACCTGTCCCTCCAGCAAGTTCTATTTATTTCTGTGCTGAGGTTCAAGTCCCTCAAGCGTGTGGCTCTAAGGGATTTAGATTTACTGAGGTGGAGCATGTCCATTAATTCTGGATTTGACATAGCTTTGTATGTCAGGCATAGATCGCCTCAAGTAGGCGGTATGCAACTGAGTAGAGCTGGAGTTTTTTAACCGAGCAGCATATGGCATCTGTTTGAGACCCTTGATCCTCTTGGTGAGATACTTTTGGGGTCTTTCTAATTGCTGCAGGTGTCGGGTAAGGTACATCCCAAAAAGGGGCATTGTATTCTATGATGGGCCTGATGAGGGATGAATAAAGGGTCACGATTACCTCTCTTGATCTAGATGTGAAACCCTTCGTGATGAGGTGGGCTATGTAGAAGGTCTTTTTAACCACTTTGGCAATGTGGTTTTCAAAGGAGAGATTGCTATCAACTTGGATCCCCAGGTCCCCAATAACTTTCTCTGTACTTAATGGGTTTCCGCCTATGTGGTAATTTGTGGGCACATTGCTTTTACCAAAGGGTATGACTATACATTTTTTGGCATTTAGCTTTAAACCATGGCGCTGGCACCAGTTATCTGTCTCTGTGAGACCTTTTTGAAGGATGTTTGTGTCAGCTGGAGAGTTGATTATGGTGCCCAGTTTGCAGTCGTCTGCGAACTTGGTGAGCCATAGTCCTCCCACGTTTGCCTGTACCTCGGAAAAGTATATACCGAACAAGAGTGGTCCCAGGACAGAACCCTGTGGGACGCCACTTGTGACCGGTTTCGAGTCGGACATGGCTCCAGCAACTCTCACTCTGTGGGTTCTGTCTGAGCCAGTTTGCGACCCATCTTGTGACATAGGGGTTTATATTTAAGCTGGATAGCTTATCTATGATGCCAGAGTGGGGTATTGTGTCAAATGCCTTTGCAAGGTCCAGATAGGCTGTGCGGACTACCATCCCTTCATCTATGGCTTTGGTGACTGTTTCGAAGAAGTCAACCAGGTTCAAAAGGCAGGATCTGCCCTTGACAAAGCCGAACTGGGCAGGATCTAGTGTCTGTAGGTCCCCAATGTCTTTGTTTATGAGCTCCATGATGATCCTCTCCATAGCCTTGCAGACTAAGCTAGACAGGCTTATGGGCTTATAGTTTCCAGGGTCCGTAGAGGCTCCACCTTTGTGGAGTGGGACCACTGTTGCTGCACGCCATTCTGTGGGCACATATCCTGTAGTGAGGCTGAGATTGTATAGCTGTTTTATTTGAGGGATTAGTTCATCTTGGAGTTCATGTAGGATGCAACCTGGGACGCCATCTGGTCCCATGGAAGCAGTGTTTTTTGCTTTGGAGAGGGCAGCCTTCACCTGAGCATCAGAGAAGTTTGGGAGGCAGCCCTCTGCCGGGATAGATACTTGCTCTTTGGGGAGGGGTGGAGAAGTTTGCACTGAACCTGTCTGCCAGGATATTGGCGATGTCTGTGGGTTCAGTGTATTTTTTGTCATTTAGAAGCAACTCAGAACAAGTCTGGGAGTTGCATCCCAGGTTTCTAACATAACTGAAAAAAGCCTTATGATTGTCTTTGGTGTCCTGTGCAATTTTTCTCTCAAAGCTGGCCTTGGAGGATTTTACGAGGGATCGTAATTTTTTGCTAGTACTGATCAGAGATGCCTTCCCTATTAGGGATTTTGCTCTATCATGCAGTAGCTTCCTCCTTCTGTTGTACAGTTTATTTATGGCAGGGGTCCACCAGACTGGATTCCTGCCTTTGGATGATTGGGTCTTGGTTTTGTTTGGGATAGCATGATCCATGCATTCCTGGAGATGTCCGTAGAATGCGCTTATATAGGATTCTGCAGTTTGGGCCGCAGTTTTGACTGGCCCCGGGGACTTGAAGGATTCCACTTCGGTTTTGAGAAGTGAGAAGTTTGCTTTCGAGAAGTTTTTCACTGTGGTTTTCTGGGCTGGGGGCGGAGTCAGGATGTGGACATCCAGTGAAATTAATTTATGGTCTGATCTTACCAATGAGGGATATACTTCTGGTGTGGAGCATAGAGTCCCCATGTTGGTAATGATAAGGTCTAGTATGTTGTCCCCTCTTGTGGGAGTGGTGACTAGTTGTTCCATAGCATTTGAGTTTATAATTTCCAGGAACCTTTGGGCTAAGGTGCTGGGGCTAGAGTAGTGCTCCCAGTCAATGTTTGGGTAGTTGAAGTCGCCCAATATAATGGTGTTCGGACAGATCTTCATGTTCTCCAATGTTTTCAGGAAAGCCGAGTGGGATTCCTGACTTCGAGAGGGTGGTCTGTAGGATGCTATAAACTGAAAAGCAGTCTTGCCCACTGTTGTCTTACTGTACTGCAATAGTCTCCAGAGGCAGAAGGTCATGAAGTACTTGCAATGCCAGGAGCATCACCCTCATCTCTAGAACGCTGATATGCAGGTGAGCCTCGTGATCTTGCCACCATGTGCCTTGGACAGTCCTGCCAAGATAATGCCCCCCCCCCACCCTGTGAGGCATCCACGTTCATAGCAGCAATGGGTTGGTGAGGAACAAATGAGGTGCCCATGGGTAACTGATTGGGTAGTGTCCACCAAAGGAGGCCCTTCTTGCAAGATTCTGTCAGCAGAATGTGATGAGATAATGGGAGGTGCTCAAAGGACCATTGGGACGACAGGAACCACTGAAGAATTCTCATGTGTAGCCTGGCTAGTGGTACTAGTAATATGGTGGAAGCCATGGTCCCTAGAAGTTGCAGAATAGTCTTGGCTTTGACTTTTTGTAAGGGAAGACTACGTTGAATTTGAAGAACCAGATTCTGTGCCCTTTCGGCAGGAAGACGAGCTAACATGTCTACTGTGTCTATCTCTGCGCCTATAAAAATCACAGACTGAGAGGGCAATAAGGCAGACTTTTCCCAATTTACAGAAATTTCTGGTTGGGCACAAAGCTGAACAGTAGCATCCCTGGTCTGAAGAAGTAGAAGCCTGGTGGGAGCAGTCAAGAGCCAGTCGCCCAGATACGGAAACACCTGGAATCCTCGACGTCTCAGGTGAGCTGTCACTACTGCCATACATTTGGTGAACACCCTGGGGGCTGTGGTGAGACCAAAGGGCAGAGCACGAAACTGGTAATGACTGGCTCCCAGCCGGAAGCGTAGATGACTCGACGCCCTGTCCATTTTTATGTGGTAGTAGGCATCTTGGTGATCTATTGAGCACATCCAATTGTCTTTCCCTAATAACGGGAGTATAGACTGCAGTGTCACCATCCGGAACTTGTTCTTCTTTACTGATTCGTTCAATCTGCTGAGGTCCAGAATAGGCCTCCAGTCCCCTGTACATTTAGGCACTAAAAAGAATCTGGAGTAAGTTCCGGATACTACTTGGTATGCTGGGACGGTTTGGATGACTCTTTTTGACAGCAACTTGTTGACCTCCACAGTTGCCTGATCCCTGTGACTGGGTCGAACATCTGGGATCTTCTTGAGAACAACAGGTGGAAGAGAAAAGGGTATGACATAACCTCTGGTAAAAATTATTTGTACTCACTTGTCTTGCGTGATACCCAGCCAGGCTTCTGGATACAAAGAAATGCGATGCCCGACTGGCCCCAGAGAAGCACAGTCAGGCCCCAGATTAGGAGCGCTGGTAAGGCCGGCCCAGAAAGGAATCGCGACCTCCCTGGTTTTGCGGACTGCCCCTGCCTCTAAGACGTCTACCATTTCCTCCTCTGCCTCTGAAGGAGTCGTCATCCTGTGCATTCTGGAAAAACCTCTGGGATTTCTTGAACCACATTTTACTGCCCCTCTGACCCTTAGGTTATGGTTTAGCGGGAACAGTAAAACGCACTCCCACGGCAGAGTGTGTT
Organism: Protopterus annectens; assembly: GCF_019279795.1. Classification (NCBI taxonomy): domain Eukaryota; kingdom Metazoa; phylum Chordata; order Ceratodontiformes; family Protopteridae; genus Protopterus; species Protopterus annectens. Next base: position 649,194,395 of record NC_056736.1, read on the forward strand.
TTTCCTTCTTGCTCGCACCGGGTGAGAGTGTTCTTTACCTTGGATCCAAACAAAGAGGAACCGTCAAAGTGGGCATGGTAAAGGTAGACTTAACGGTTCTGCAAAGTTACACAAACGCATCCAGGAATGACGCCTCAGGGAAATTACTGAACCCACTGCTCTACTCGCTCCATCGGCTGCATATGAAATAAGCCGCATGGAGGAGTTGCCGACAGAGTTCAAGGAGGACAACTGGGCAGAAACCCTGTCAAGGACTCCCTCAGTACATGTACCTTGTAGAGAATCTCCTAACTCTTTAAGGAGATTTCTCTGAAGTCTCGTGAAGTGAGTAAGGTAGTTCAGTGATCTAAGGGTGAATGCCACTGAACTAAAGATATGCTTACCGTATCTGTCCATCGTTCGAGACTCATTCTGCAGATGAAGAGAAGTCGTCTCAGCTAACCCGTTCTTAGTGGTCGCCATCCCCATGGCATCTACAGGGACACCTTTAGACAAAAAATCTTTCTCAGGAGGGGCAGAAAGAAAAGTACAGTTTTGTACCTACCATAAATGTAGATGTCCGATAGATATGCAACTGCAGTCATAACATATGGGTTGTCCTGCCTCAGGCAGCCCTCGGTCGGCCGAATTCCAAAGTCTGGGTCCGGCGTCAGCTGGTGTCGCCTCCTCTCCGACGTCACAACGGCTGGAGTATAAAGGCATCGGCCGACGCCATCTTCTTCAGTGTTTCTTGCCCCAGATGCCAGGTGCCCTCTTAGGAAGGCTAAATTTGGTAAATGGATAAAAATAATCCCAAACATGCACAACAGTAATAAACAGATACACCATAGGAGATACCCCAGCTGAAGGGAAAAGGGGGTAGGGACCCAAAAAGAAGGATACAGAGGGGTAAGGAGGGTGGGAAAACCGACTGCAGTTGCATATCTATCGGACATCTACATTTATGGTAGGTACAAAACTGTACTATGTCCTTCAAGAATGCAACTGCAGTCATAACATATGGGTTGAATACCATAGCCAAGCTGGGGGTGGATGGAACTATGATAAGGATGGTGTAGCTAAAATCCCCTGCAGGACTGCCGAAGCAAAGCCTGCTCGGGATCTGGAGTATAAGGGCAGGTTGTAGTGCTTGGTAAATGTATGCACGGAGCTCCATGTAGCAGCCTCTAAAATGTCCTTTCTTGCCGCTCCTCTTAGAAAAGCTGTGGAAGTGGCTATAGCTCTGGTGGAATGTGGCCTAATATTGGCTGGCACATCTTTTCCATGGAAAGAATAGCAGAATCTGATGCAATGTCCAATCCATTTAGAAATTGTTTGTTTGGAGATTGCTTTTCCTTGTACTCCAGCAGCATAGGCTACAAACAGCTGGTCAGACCTTCTGGTGGCCTTAGTTCTGTCCAAGTAGTAGCGTAGTTGTCTGTGTATGTCCAAAGTATGCAGTAGTTTTTCCCCCTTATTTTGAGGATTGGGGAAGAATGTAGGTAGATGAATAGCTTGATTTAGAGACACCCTGAAAATTACTTTTGGCATGAATGTAGGATTGGTTCTTAGAGAGACTCTGTCTTGATGAAAAATGAGGAAGGGGGGCACTGCCATGAGTGCCTGTATCTCCGAAACTCTTCTTGCAGAGGTGACTGCCAATAAGAAGGCCATCTTCCATGACAGAAATTGCATTTCTGAGGTTGCTGCTGGCTCAAATGGAGGAAGAGTTAGTTTTTCCAACACGTAGTTGAGGTCCCATGCAGGTACTGGCTGTTTTCTGGGAGGTTTGATATTCTTTATCCCTCAGAGAAACTGTCTTAGCAGAGGATGCGAAAACACTGGAGGGTCACAGTTGTATTTTGCTGAGATTGCTGAGGCATGAATCTTTATTGAGGAGTATGAGAGTCCAGTATGAAATAGTTCTGCCAAGTATTCTAATATCTGAGGTATACTCAGCAATGCTGTGTCCTGACCCCTGTTGGCATTCCAGATGCTGAATCTCTTCCACTTGGCTAAATAGGTTTTTCTGGTGGAAGGTCTGCGTGCTTCCAGCAAGATCTCTTGAACAGATTTGGAAAGAGAGTTAGGTGTTGAAGTCATGGTAGCCTCCAGGCTGTCAGATGCAATGTTTTCAGGTCCTGATGTACAGTCCTGTAATTGTGTTGCGTTAGGAGCAGGGGCCATAGGGTCAGAGGCCATGGTTTGCTCCGAGTTATGGTCAATAGCAATGGGTACCAGTGTTGCTTTGGTCAGTCTGGAGCTATCAAGATGCCTGTTGGTTGTTCTGCTTTGATCTTCAGTATCACTTTGGTCAGCAGAGGCAGGGGAAGGAATGCATAAATTTTTAGAGAATAACAGCTGAAGGAGAGAGCATCCGTTTTCCAAGCTAGAGGGTGGTGAGTCCTTGTGCAAAACTTTTCCAGGTGATGATTTAAGTGGGAAGCAAAAAGATCTACGTCCGGTCTTCCCCATGTCCTTGTCAGTTGAGAGAAAATGTGAGGGTGCAGCATCCATTCGTGTGGATCCATGAAATTTCTGCTCAGATTGTCCGCCAGTACATTGTCCTTGCCTGGTACAAACTGGGATTGTAAATGTATCTTCAGGCTCAGGGATTTTTCCCAGAGAAGCATTGTTAGTCTGCAGAGGGGATAAGAATGAGTGCCTCCCTGCTTGTTTATGTACCACATGACAGTGGTGTTGTCTGTCCTTATTAGCAAATGTCCTTGTTTTAGTGATTTTTCGAAAGTCTCGATGGCATGTATCACTGCCAACATCTCCTTTTGATTTATGTGCAGATGTCTTTCCTTTGGCGTCCAAAGACCTTGAATGCATCTGCCCTCCATGTGCGTCCCCCAGCCATGGTCTGAGGCGTCTGTTGTTATCATTTGGTCTGCTTGAGGTCTGTTGAAAGACATGCCTTTGTTTAGTTGACAGGCTCGAGCCCACCATAGAAATTCCTTCTGCAGACATGGAATAAGTGGGATCATGTCCTCTAGGCTGTTGTTGTGTTGAAACCATAAGTTTTTTAAATACCATTGCAGCTTTCTCATATGAAGTCTTGCCAAAGGTATCAGAAGGATGCAAGATGCCATGAAACCCAGGGCCTGCAGGATTTTCCTTGCAGTCAGCTGGGAAAGCTTTGCTAGGCCTTTGAAGTACTCTGGTAACTGCTGCTGTTTTTCCTCTGTGAGGTAGGCCATTTGGTTTTCCGTGTCCAGTTTGGCTCCTAGGAATATAATTTGTTGGGATGGTAGTAAGTTTGACTTCTGAATGTTGACTGTGTATCCCAAGGCCTGCAGTAGATGCATGACATAGTCCAAATTCCCTTTTAAGGTTTGTTTGTTGTCTGCTTGTATGAGGCAGTTGTCCAAGTAGGGGTATACTTGAATCCCCTGCAGTCTGCAGTGTGCCACTACTGATGCCAGGCATTTCGTGAACACTCTGGGCGCAGTAGATAAGACAAACGGCAATGCTGAGAATTGATAATGCTCTGTCCCTGCAAGAAATCTGAGGTATCTTCTGCAGCTTTGTCTGATTGTGACATGCAGGTATGCCTCCTTGAGGTCCAGAGTGACCAGCCAAGACCCCTTGCCCAGCATGGGAAGAAGTTGCTGCAACGTCAGCATTTTGAACTTTGGCACAATGAGGAAAGTGTTTAGAGTTGACAAGTCCAGTATGGGTCTCCATTTGTTTTCTTTTCTTGGAACAAGGAACAGTCTTGAATAAAATCCCTGGCCTTGCTCTTGAGGAGGAACCCTTTCTATTGCTTTTATACTTAATAGCTTGGAAACTTGAGTGAGTACCTCTGCCCTTTGATGATGTGGCAGGTTTGGCATGCCTTGTCCTACTGGTAATGTGTGGAAGTGGAATCTGTAACCTTTGTCTATCAAATCCAGAATCCAATTGTCCTTGGTTAATATATGCCAGTTTTGTGAGAATAAGGCTAATTTTCCGCCCAAAGGTGCTTCTCTTTGAACCTTTGTAGGCAGTACGAAAGTCAAGTCATTGTGATTGTCCTTGTGGTGCAGCTGAACTGTCTGCGCCACTTCTTTGATTTGGAGGTTGCCATTGGCGGCCCCTGTAAGATCCTCGGTATTGCCCTCTACCTCGGGCACGTCTGCTTTTTCCCCTTTGAAACTTGTCAGAGCCGGGGAAGGACCAATTCTTGGAGGGCCAGTTTCTACTGAATCTGGGTGGCTGAACCTGAAGGAAATCCTTGACTGTCTGTACTGACTTTGCTTTTTCCTCTATGGATTTCAATACATGTTGTGCAGTAGCACCAAAAAGCTTTTGTTTTTCCAAAGGTGCATCCAGTAACTTTAATTTAACATGGTCAGGCAAAGACTGATCCTTCAACCAAGCATGTCTCCGTATCACAGCCCCAGTCATAGCTGCCCTACATGAAGCTTCCAGTGCATCATAACCACACTGCAGAAAATAGTTATTAACCTGCTGAGTGTTATGAATATGATCCTGCAGTGCCTTTTTATCAATAGGCTCAGGAGAGGCTAGCTTTTTCTGTAAATCATCCAGGAGAAAATCCTGGTACTGAAACATGTGAAAAAGGCAGTTAAGAGACCTCATGGCTAGGGTAGTGGAGGTATATACTTTTTTACCCCATCTCTCCAGGGACCTTGCTTCTCTGTCAGCTGGCAGTGGGTTTTTGGCAGAGGAGGAAGCCACTCCCTTGGGGCCCTGTGAAATAGTTTCTAGATCCACAGAGTGAGCCTTAAAAAGGTGCTTGTGAGTGTCAGGGACCCTATAATATCTGTCTGGCTTGACAGGAGCAGGAGGAAGAGAATCAGGGTTGGCACTGGAGTCAGAGAAAACATTATCCAAAACATCCATAAAGTACAGTTTTGTACCTACCATAAATGTAGATGTCCGAGAGGAATGCATCTGCAGTCTTTACAAATGGGTTGTCCTGTCGTCAGGCAGCCCTTCAGTCGGCCGGATTCCAAAGTCTGGGTCTGGCTTCGGCTAGTGTCGCACTTCACCCGACGTCATTGAGGCAGTTATTCGGGTATAAAGGCATCAGCCGACGCCATTTTCCTCAGTGTTTCTTGCCCCAGATGCCAGGTGCCCTCTTGGATGGCTAAATTTGGATAAATGCCAAAGTTTCCAAATAGTAGAGAGCAAACACAAAAATAAGCATGTATGTACATATATACAAACAAATACACCATAATAGATCCCCCCCCAAGCTAGCTGAAGATTGGCAAATACCCTAGGAGTACCTCAGAGGGGAAGGAGGGTGGGTAATCCTGACTGCAGATGCATTCCTCTCGGACATCTACATTTATGGTAGGTACAAAACTGTACTATGTCCTTCAAGGATGCATCTGCAGTCTTTACAAATGGGTAGAATACCATAGCTAAACTAGGGGAGGAGGAAATGAGAAGAGATTATGGTGTAGTTAGGATCCCTTGCAAAACAGCAGTGTCAAAACCAGTACGGGATCTAGAGTATAGAGGTAAGTTATAATGCTTGGCAAATGTATGCATGGAGGTCCAAGTAGCAGCCTCTATAATGTCCTTGGTAGCCACTCCTCGAAAGAAAGCTGTGGTAGTGGCTGTAGCCCTTGTGGAGTGAGGCCTGATGTTCTCTGGAGTTTTCTTTCCATGGTAGGAGTAACAAAATCTAATGCAATTTCCTATCCATTTGGAGATTGTCTGTTTAGAAATTGGTTTTCCTTCCTTTCCTGCTGCATATGCTACCAGAAGCTGGTCAGTTTTTCTATTGTTTTTTGTCCTGTCCAGGTAGTAGCGTAATTGTCTGTGTACATCCAAGGTATGTAAGAGCCTTTCTCCCTGTTCTGTGGGTTGGGAAGAATGTAGGAAGGTGGATAGCCTGATTTAAAGATACTCTGGATACCACCTTAGGCATAAATGTAGGATTTGTTCTCATGGACACTCTATCTTGATGAAAGATTAGGAAGGGTTGCACTGCCATTAATGCCTGTAGCTCAGAGACCCTTCTTGCTGAAGTTATTGCCAGCAGGAAAGCAGTCTTCCAGGATAAGTATTGCAATTCTGCTGTTGCTGCTGGTTCGAAAGGAGGAAGAGTCAGTTTTTCTAGCACAAAGTTCAAGTCCCATGCTGGCAATGGAGGTTTCCTGGGAGGTTTTACATTTTTAATTCCTCTCAGAAACTGTCTGAGCAGAGGATGCGAGAAGACAGGAGGATCCAAGCTGTACTCTGCTGAAATAGCTGATGCATGTATCTTGATGGAGGAATAGGACAGGCCTGTATGGAAGAGCTCCGCCAAGTACTCCAGGATGTTGGCTATGTTCACCAGTGTCACATCTTGCCCCTTTGCAGTACTCCAGATGACATATCTTATCTGCCTCCAGGATTATGTCTTTAACCCTTTGGGATAAATTTGGGTTAATTGCTGTTATGTAATGTTCCAGGCAGTTAGCTGCAGAGTTTTTAGGTTTGGATGCAGAATGTTGTAGTTGTTCTGTGTCAGCAGTAATGGGATCAGGGGCAGTGTCCATATTTGTTCCCGGGACATGCTCCTCAGCAGTGGATACCAATGTTGTCTTGGCCAGTCTGTGGCTATCAGAATGATCCTCGGACGTTCCTCTTTGATCTTGAGAAGCACCTTGTGCATCAAAAGAAGTGGTGGGAATGTGTATGCTGTCAGGCTTTTCCAACTGAAGGATAGGGAGTCCACCTTCCAAGCAAGTGGGTGGTAAGTCCTTGTGCAGAATTTCTTCAACTGGTGATTGGAAGGGGATGCAAACAAGTCTATTTGTGGTAATCCCCATTCTCTTGTGATGGTTTTGAAGATGTCCGGATGCAGCATCCATTCGTGGGCATCTGTTGTAGTTCTGCTTAATATGTCTGCTAGGATGTTTTCCTTCCCTGGTACATAAATTGCCTGTAACTGAATGTTGTAGCTCAGAGCCACATCCCATAGGTCCAGTGCCAACCGGCATAGAGGGTATGAGTGTGTGCCTCCCTGTTTGTTGATGTACCACATAACTGTGATGTTGTCTGTCCTCATCATCAACTGGCCTTCTTGGAGAAAAGGTCTGAATGCCTGGATTGCCAATTTTACTGCCATCATTTCTTTTAGATTTATGTGAAGATGCAGCTGGTCTTGAGTCCATAGGCCTTGAAAGCACTTGCCCATCATGTGTGCCCCCCAACCGAGGTCTGAGGCATCTGTCGTGATGGTTTGTCTTGGTTGACTTTTGCAGAAGGGCAGTCCTGTGTTTGATTGACAGGCCTGAGCCCACCATAAGAACTCTTGCTTCAGGCATGGGATCATTGGAATTTTGGTTTCTAGGCTGTGCTTGTGCTGAGACCACAAATTCTTTAGGTACCACTGTAGCTTTCTCATATGCAGCCTGGCATGAGGTACCAGTATTATGCAGGATGCCATGAAGCTTAGAGCTTGTAGCACTTTTCTTGCAGTTAGATGGCTCTGCTTTGTTAATGCCAAGAAGTAGAGAGGAAGTTGCTCTTTCTTTTCTGCAGTTAGAAATGCCATTTGTTTTGATGTGTCCAGTTCTGCACCCAGAAAGGTTATTCTTTGGGATGGAATCAGCCTTGACTTTTTTTGTATTGACTGTATATCCCAGGGCTTGCAGCAGGTAGATGACTCTTTGCAAGTCTTCTGTGAGTTTGTTTTTGTTGTCCGCTTGTATCAGGCAGTCGTCCAGGTAGGGATAGATTTGAATTCCCTGAAGTCTGCAATGAGCGATTACTGATGCCAGGCATTTCGTGAACACTCTGGGCGCAGTAGATAAGCCAAAGGGCAATGCTGAGAATTGATAATGCTCTGATCCTGCAAGAAATCTGAGGTATCTTCTGCAAATTGGTCTTATGGGGACGTGCAGGTATGCCTCCTTGAGATCTAGAGTTACCAGCCAAGACTCCTTGCCCAGCATGGGAAGAAGCTGCTGTAGGGTCAGCATTTTGAATTTTGGGACAATGAGGAATGTGTTTAAAGCGGACAGGTCTAGAATAGGTCTCCATTTGTTTTCTTTTCTTGGTACCAGGAAGAGACTGATGTAAAATCCCTTCCCTTGCTCCATAAATGGTACCTTTTCCACAGCTCTCATTCTTAATAATTGAGATATTTGTTTTAGAGCTTCTGTCCTTTGAGAAGGTGGTAGGTTTGGCATTCCTCTCTTTCCTGGTAGTGTATGGAAATGGAACCTGTAACCTTTGTCTATAGTCTGCAAAATCCATTTTTCTCTTGTAATGCAGTGCCAGTTTCTTGAAAATAATGTTAGCTTTCCGCCTAAGGGTGCTTCTAGTTGTTCCCTGGTAGGCGGTGCCACCGCCAAGTCACTGTGATTGAGGAGTTGTAGTGGTGGTGGCTGTATCCGTGCCTCGTTGGTTGTTACCCTGCCACTGGCGACCTCTGTAGGCACCCCTGGATTGGTTTCTGCCTCTAGAGCGCCTATTCCTGCCTCTTTGTGCCTTAGAGGAGTCCGGAAAGGACCAATTCTTGGAGGGCCAGTTCCTGCTAAACCTTGGAGGTTGAACTTGTAAGAAATCTTTCACTGTTTGCACAGATTTTGCTTTCTCTTTCATCTTTTTTAGTACCTGCTGTGCGGGGGCACCAAATAAATTGACCTTGTCCATAGGTGCATCCAAAAGCTTAGATATGACATGGTCCGGTAATGCCTGTTCTTTCAACCATGCATGCCTCCTGATAACTGTGCCAGACATGGCTGATCTAAAGGAAGCCTCCAGTGCATCATAGCCACATTTTAAAGAATGGTTACTAACCTGCTGTATGTTATGTAACATTTCTTGAACATACTTTTTATCTATAGATTCTTCTGAGGACAGCTTTTTAGTCAACTGGTCAAGCATAAACTCTTGATATTGAATCATATTAAATTGGCAGTTCAAAGCTCTAGCTGACAAAGTAGCAGACGTGTAAACTTTTTTACCCCATCACTCTAAGGACCTGGATTCCCTTTCAGAGGGGAGGGGGTTTTTAGAAGAAGTAGCTGCTACAGCTTTAGGGCCCTGGGAGATAGTCTATGGATCTGCAAAAGGAGCCTTATATAAGTGGTGATGAGTGTCCGGGACCCTGTAGTACCTATCGGGCTTAGCAGGAGCCGGAGGTAAAGTATCAGGAGCAGTGCAAGCATCATTAAATGCATCATCAACAACAGATAAAACTGGAGGTATAGCTAAAGGCCTATGCTGTGGCAAGTGTAGAAAGGTCCTAAGCCTTTTTCTAGAGTCTGAGAAATCTTGGCCCTGCCACTGAAATTGTTCCCTCATAGCATGCAAGGTTTCCCCAAAGGAAAATTCCTCAGGAGGAGAGGCTGAAGGGATGGATTCCTCAGCATCAGAGTCTTCGTAAGGAGAATAAGAAGCCTCAGGAGGGTCTGTATGATCTGAGTCATCAGAGGAATCATCTGTGGCTACTGGCTCAGGGGGCTCTGCTCTAGGCCTCTTTTCTGGAGGAGGGAGAGAGGCCCTGTCTGGATGAGGCTGGGCTCAACGAATTAAAGAGATGAGATCCTCTGCCAAAGAAGGCATATGGGAGCTGGTGCTGGGCCTGTGAGAAGGGGGCTTGGAAGGCACAGGTTTTGATGCTTTGGCTGCTTTAGCCCTGGCAAAGGCCTTAATAGACATAGCTGGAGGAGGCCTAGCAGCTCCACGCAGGGTAGAAATATCTAGGGAATGGTGTCTGATAAATCCTGTGAAATCGCAACAGAAGGTTGGATTTCAGCCGCTTCTACCAGGTTAGAAGAGGCCTCGTAGAAGGCAAGTTATCGGCTGAAGAAAGAACCGCTTGCTCGGTTTCGCCGAAACCGAGACACTCGTGGTATGCTTAACCGGTTTCGCTGAAACCGCGGACCGCGAGTGTCGGTCCTTTCTGCTTTTGGTTATTTGCATAGTCGGAGGATCCGACGGCATAATGTAGGCAAAATCGAGCCGAAAATCTGTTCAGCAAAGTCCGAGCGACGCCTAAGCATCCGTCGGTTCAAAGAAGCACAGGCTAGACAAGCTGCTACGTCGTGGTCTGGGCCTAAACAATGTATGCAATAGGAGTGGAAATCTTTATGAGGTATTTGTTTCCCACAAGATAAACAGTTATTAACTTTCTCAGACATCGGCTGAGGCAAGAAAGAGTCCCCAACGGGTACTTAGCTTTATAGAAGTCTTCAAGTAGTATTCGGTAGTAGTAATCTCTGGATCTGACCGACCGCACTTGCGAACAGCTTCTGCTTCGGCGCCACCGCAAGAAAGACTGAGGAAAATGTCGCCGCTGATGCCTTTATCCCCCAATAACTGCCGCAATGACGTCGGGTGATGTGCGCCACCAGCCAAGCCAGTCCCAGACTTTGGAACTGCCGATCAAGGGCTGCCTGACGACAGGACAACCCATTTGTAAAGACTGCAGATGCATCCTTGAAGGACATCTGGAGGGATAGCCAAAGGTCTGTGCTGGGGAAGCTTGAGGAAAGTACGAAGCCTTTTCCTGGAGTCAGAGAATTCCTGACCCTGCCATTGAAAATGTTCCCTCATGGAATGCAGGACTTCACCAAATGAGAAATCCTCTGGAGGGGAGGCAGAGGGAATTGATTTCTCAGCATCAGAGTCCTCATAGGCCTGGAAGGGTTCTTCTTGGGTATCAGAATGCTCAGAATCCCCAGAGGCTTCATCCGAGGAGAGGTCGTCCGCCTGCTCAGTTCTGGGCCTTTTCTCTGCAGGTGGCTGAGAACCCCTGTCCGGATGAGGCTGAGACCCCCTGATAAGGGAAATAAGATCTGCAGCCAGAGACATGATCTGCTTATCAGAAGAAGGGGCCTGGGCAGGTTTAGGATGGGCCTTGGCCTGAATGGCAGCCTTAGCACGTACAAAGGCCTTGATGGACATGGATACAGGAGGCCTAGCAGCCCCACGTGCGGGTGTTACCTTGTCCACAGGATTGGTGTCGGGTAGATCCAGAACTTCGGTTTCCGGAGGAAAATCAACAACCGCCACCGGAGAGATCTCCGAGACCGAAGGTCGTGTTAACGCTGTGTCGTCGGCCTGGAGCGGTTGATTTACCACTTCCGAGGGGACCGGAGCGCCAGCAGAGGATTTAGGGGTAGCATCGGTAGTGGACGCGGGCCGAGGATGTCGGTCCCAGTTCCTTGCGTTTTTTAGCAGATTGGGTTGTCGGTTGATCCGACGGCATGATATATGCAAAAGATTCACCGAAAAAGTCCTCGGCGAATTCTGCCCGGCGCCTGAGAGTGTGCTTATTAAAGCAAGCACAGGCAGCGTAGGCAGAGACGTCATGGTCTGGGCCCAGGCAAGGAAGGCAGAGAGAATGGAAGTCCTTATGAGGTATTTGTTTACCACAAGACAAACAATTATTAACTTTCTCAATTTCTTCTGACATCGGCTGAGGCAAGAATAAATGTTCCCCAACGGGGTACTTAGCTTTTAGATGAATTCGGTACTGAAAACACAGGAGCTGACCGACCGGCACTTGCGAACTGCTTCTGCTTTGGGCACCGCGTGGCAAGAAAGACTGAAGAAGATGGCGTCGGCCGATGCCTTTATACTCCAGCCGCCAGACGCCGGAGAGGAGGCGACACCAGCCGCCGGACCCAGACTTTGGAATTCGGCCGACCGAGGGCTGCCTGAGGCAGGACAACCCATATGTTATGACTGCAGTTGCATTCTTGAAGGACATCGTATTCGGTCTCCTGGGGACTGGCTCCACGGCATCAGGAGTATCCCACATCTTTCGACTAACTAGCTCCATCAGTTCGCTGAAAGGTGGAGACACCCAATAGGCTGAAGGTTGAGACCCGAAAGCCTTCAGGTACACAAACTGCTCATCAGAAGGGGTGATAGTGGGCCAGCCACACCTCTGCTTAAGAATTTCCAGGATGTCTATGAAGCAGACATCATCAGAGAATGACTTGGGGGACCCTTCTGACTCCTCGAAGTCAGTGTCAGAGGTCAGAGACTCATCCTAGGAGTCTACATGCTTCTTCTTATATGTTCTCTTCCACGGGGGCTACTCAGAAGGACATTCCAGGATGGACTCGGAAGAGTGGGGGCCGGTGGCTCCTGAAGGTCTCTGCTGTCCACGGAGGGAGTAGGAGCTGAGAAAGAAGTAGGTGCTTTAGGGGGAAGAGTGTCGGTACCTCAGGTAGGAGCTGACGATTGGGACAGCAACTCCTCATCATCTTGAATGCCGACCTCTCCGGCTCCGAAGACCTCCCTGGCTCAAAGGAGACTGAGGGTGCCATCGGCTACAGAGCCATCGGCTCCGAGATAGACGGAGGGTCTGAACTGACCCTAACTGATGCGCCAAGAGGAAGACTCTGAACCGAAGATCGGTTCCAAACATCCCTGTCGGGGCCGACCGGGGAGCTTCGGCCCCTAGACACTACAGACGGCGCCGAAAGTGTCGGAGCAGAATTCTGCTCTGAAGCAGCCATAGGAGGAGCCGGAACTGAAGGTAACAAAACACTCCAGCTCCAAAAGACCAGCATGGCTCAGAAGAGGAATGATTGCAGAGGGCAGAACAGACCCAAGTGGCTCCGGAGCCAATAGCAATTTAAACAAAGCAGATGACTTCAACAGTCTCAGCACTACCCTCTCCACATCTTCTTCTGATAAACTCCTGGAAGACCTAGATGACAGAGTAGGAGAGCGGGATCTCTGAGGTATTGGAGATTTTAATATAGCGGAGGCCAGCAGAGGATCCACAGACCAGTTCCGTAAAATGGTCTCAGTGGTCGGCTCCAAAATACTTTGAACCGACCTTGTAGTCACAATAATGCTCTCAATCGGCACCAAGATCTGTGGAGCCGAAGAGGCATAAGACTCGGCCGTTTTCATGATCTTAAGAGGTGGCTCCGAGACACCAGCCAGTGCCGGGGAGGACCTCTTTGAGGACTATTCCTTTTTAGATCCCTGAGATCTAGAAGAAGAGGAAGAGCTAGCCAGATCTTCCTCAAAGGAAGGTTTAAGACCTTTTAGGATAAGCTTATTCTTACGTTCTTGCAGCACCCGAGGACTAAATGAGTGGCAAAATAAGGTTTCCTGTAAATGGATGGCCCCTAGACAGTAAACGCAGTTACTGAGGCTCTCCGTGATGGATATTTTCTGTGAACATTTAATACATTTCTTGAAGCCAGATGGCTTATGGCCCTTGCTAACTTTGAAAATTCTTCACAAAAAGCACACACAGAAAATGAAAGAGAGAGGAGGACTAGGTCCTCTAATTAAAACGGGCCTAGCCCTACAGAAAAAGACACCACGAGGACTAGGTCCTCTAACTTAAACGGGCCTAAGCCCGGGCAAGGAAAAGAGTGGAAAACAACTAGGTCTTCTAACTAAAACAGACCAAGTTAAGAGACAAAGGCGTAAAAGTCACGCACACAACTCAGAAAACAGTGAAACTTTCAAATAGTAACTAAGGCAGAACCATGTTCTGACAACATCACTAATAGCTTATGACTAAAGCAACAAACAGAAAGAACCTCGAACTGTTAACTACACCAACAATTTGCGAGCAGGAATCCGCCAACAATTTAGCCTAATTCCTAATAAACACACCAAACTAAGCACAAAAGGTGCCTACAAATAGTATAGCCTGTATGTCTTTTCATAGTACTGTCCTGTACACTGGTCTTAGAGTGGCTCGTTCGGGGACTATTAGTTTTTTTAGTTTTCTTGACAGGAAAAACACAGTTTTAAATTTATTTTTGTGGTAAATCTTTCAGCAGATGTTCAATAGCCAACTAGAAGACTTCCAGCTTGTAAATAAGGCAGAGTCGGAGCAGAGGATCAGCTCCGATCCCATGTGTAAGAATGAAGGTGAGATAGGACTACAGAACATCCTAAATTACTACTCCATGCAAAAACATATCTGTAACTAAACAACACCATTCACTCTTGCCTCTACGAATACCATCATGACAGAAAAAGTCAACCACATAAAATTCAAGGTGTCACCATAGAAGACCATTTGAAATTCAACCATGTATTACACATGGTTAAAAAAATAATAATCAAAAACAGGTATATTATATGGAGGGCATGGCCAACACGGTGAGCAGTTAACAGCACTGTTTTTAGCACTGCTTCAACATCTCTGACAGAATTTTTACTATTAAAAAAAAACTGAAATGGAACATTTCAAAACTTGATGGATTTATAGTTGAACATCTGCCGAAAGATTTACCGCAAAAATATGTTTGAAACTTTAACTGTTTTTCCTGTCAAGAAAACTAGAAAAACTAACAGTCTGAGAACGAGCCACTCTAAGCCCAGTGTACAGGACAGTACTATGAAATGACATACAGGCTATACTAAGTAATATCAGTGAGTTATCTGTAAAGACAGATAAATTTGAAAACAAAATGGAACTATTTTAAAGAGGAATGTAAAAAAACAAGTTGAAGTGCTGACTGAATCCCTTAACAATCACCCAAACCTCAAGTATAGAAGAGGCAATATCAGACTTTGATGGAAGATTACTTGAAAATGAGAACACTGAATTTCTTCTGAAACAAAAAAAAGAAGTTATGTACTCACCATAACATTCCATCTGTGTTGTCCATTTTTAATCTTCCTCAACTGATGGATTCAGATCCAATCCCTCGGATTCGACTCGGCAGTTGCTAAAGCTCATAACCAAAAAACTCCAGAGCTTCTCCCATAACACACAAACCGGAGTACCTCAGATCTTGCTTGCTGATTTTATTAGAAAGTAAGTATTTGCAGACAAATAGGAAAAAGACTATATCCGGAACTCAATATAAAGGACAGTAATGTCCACTAACCACTTATTCTTCCAGGAGTTTTCAAAGGATGGGGGTTGGAGGGTAGGGAGACGTTCCTTAAAAATGCTGTTTTCTATAAAGGCTTGCTGATAACTTGTTCTTTTTATGGAATGGTTCTCTTTGCGAGTTTTATGACTATTTTGTACTTACACACCACAATATCTTACAACATAGACAAATAGATTATTTAAGATATTACTGTAAAGAAAGATACAAAAGGTAACTTCAATACTATTACACTGTTAAAAATGTTAAATAATGTACTTATTTGGCAAGGGACAGTATGCATCCCAGATTTACATTTAACAATATAGTTTAAAATTGGATGGCAAGGCTCAGTAGATTTATACACAGTATGATACTATGAGCAAGCAGTTGTTGCTCAGTTCATTTGCTCGCTAATGAAAGTAAAATGAGGGACCTCTCAGTGAGTCCATCCATTGCTGTCTGATGTAGCCTGGCAAAACTTGGGAAGATCTTCTGTGATCACATATTATTCTATAGCCACACACTTGGCTGGTTGTCTCCTGTTCTTCCCCAAATAGTTTCCTTTTGTCTCCTTACAAATGGAGCAATCCACTTCCTTTGAACAGATTGTCTGAGGAAGTCAATTTAGATTCTCTTTCCTGTTGCACCACTTTGCTTCTTTGTTGTTGCCTAAAGGACGGTACATTTGAACTTAGCTAAATGATTAAAACCAGATCATTTTCCATTCACTGCATGCTGGTCACCAGCACCACTGCTGTCTGCTGTGTTGCACAGAGTAGTTTTATGACACTATATGTTCAACTGTCAAGCTTACACCCCACTAGTCCTCAAGAAGCTTTGTTATCCTAATCCTGCATTAATATTTTCACTTGTGGTGTGTGCGTGACATACACATCTGCGCATGCTTGTGCACGAGTGATTGGTATAAATGAACTACCATGGTAGGGCTATCCACTCGGCAGTGTAAACCTTGGCTCAAGATGATAGTCACTGCTGAAGTGACACCCTGACCTCATGTGCAAAATGGGAAAAGGGGTTGAGGATGGTTGGATGTATATATATTGTGTGTGTGTGTGTGTGTGTGTGTGTGTGTGTGTGTGTATATATATATATATATATATATATATATATATATATATATATTATATAGATATATATATATATATGTGTGTGTGTGCGTGTGTATACACACACGTATATATAGCTTTAATAAATAATGCTGTACAAAAAACATCATGAAAGTGGTATGCAGTTATGGAAGGAAACTGAAACATTAAGTAGCATTAAATCTGTGCAGAGCAGTTTTACACAATTTTTGGACACTCTAAGTTGGCCGTAGGTGTGTGCGCCTTCTGTGGAAGGTTGGCAACTCGACACCGTAAAACTCCACTGCCAATCATGAGCGGACAGGTGATCCCCTTAACTGGTAGGAAAAGCCGAAAGAAGATGATACTATGAGCACTAATAGCAAATGGCATTAGATTTTAGTAAAAGAGGATATCATAAGAAAGAAATAAGTCAGTTTAAAAATAAAGTTTTGGAAGAAAGAAATAGTATATTTAAGCCATTTCTTCTGAACAAAACAAGAATGACCAAACATCAATGGCCAAAGATGGTGTTAGTTGTAGGCATATTTTGACCTATGATCATACTACAGTTCATATAAAAAAATTCATTAAAAAGCATTGGTCAATGCTAACACACGTCCCTCAGCTAAGGGAAACAGTCAGTAAAGGTCTTGAATTTAGTTATAAAAACATGTCACACTTATTAAGAGCAAATTATAACAAAAGTAAATGCTACTAAGAAAAAAGGAACTTTTAAATGTAATAACTGCACTTTTTGTACACATATAAATATACACACACACATCTCTCTCTCTCTATATATATATATATATATATATATATACACACACACACACACACATATATATATATATTGTATATATATATATATATATATATATATATATATATATATAAATATATATATATATATATATATATATATATATATATATATATACACACACACACACACACACACACACACACACACACACACACACACACAAATATATAGACAGAAAAAGCTATAGTATATCCAGTTAAGACTATTTGAAAGTTTATGGAAACTGCCACAGAAGAGACATAATATATATGGCAAAGTGCTTTAAATGTCCAGCTTACTATACAGGAAAGACCACTCAAAGGTTTAATGACAGAATTTGTAGCCATCTTAGGATCACAGAAAGTTACTAGGCTGTTGGCCCTGAGGCCCTTATAAGCCTAGTCAAGAGGTTAGCCCATGTTTAAGTCAGCACCAAAAGCCCCTGACCAGCAGGGACACAGGTGGAATTCCATTTCCCATCCAGTTATCCAGGTTGCGCTTCAAAAAGCATAATGAGGTACTCTGTCTGAAGTGGAGGGGGAGTCTATTCCACAGATGGGGGAGTGTCTGGGACACAAACCTGTCCTGCCAACAAATCCTACTGACGTCACAGACCAGGTTGAGGTCGTGCGTGTGGGTTACTCAAGTGGAGCTTGACTTGCGGATATGCAGCACTCCCATCAAGGCTGGGTCTGAGACTGTTTGTATGCTAGACAGATGTCACCTCTGAGGAGTCAGTATGAAATAGAGTAGAGGGACAGAGCTTTTAGCCTATCTATGTAGGGTAGATGTTGGAGGCCCTGGATTCTCCTGGTGAGGAACCTCTGTGGTCTCTCCAGGTGCTGCATGTGCTTTGCGAGGTACATGCCGAAGGGGGTGTTGTACTCAATAACCGGTGTTATAAGGGAAGAATACAGGGATGAAATGAGCACCTCTGCCAAGTTTCGAAACCCAGGCCTCTCTCACTTAAGGCCCATGACATACAAATCTTAGGGAAGGGGACAACAAAAGTTTTACAGAAAGACAAGAAAATAAATGGATACTAAGATTTAGAGCTCAACATCCACCTGGTCTGAATGATGCTTATACCTTTAAACGATAGTTTGCAGATCTTGGAAATAAAATAAGATAGTATGACTTTACACATGCATTTGTTTATATACATGAATATATTTGAGGCTTTTTAATGCACGTGTAGGGTGCTATTTGTATGTATACACGTTGTATATGATTGTACATAATTTATACAAGTTGCTTTCTACGTATATTTTAAAATATCTGGACATTTAAATGTTTTAACTGTACAATAATTAATTGATCATGTGACTTGTGCTATCTACTTTTGCTGTATTATATAAAGGATGAGCTTTTTACTTATTTTTTATTCCTCTACTTCATGTCTGAGGATGCAGTTCTACTGCAAAAGTTTTTACTAGCAGAACAAACAGATTTCTTACTACTTCTGGCTCTGGTACACACTTTTTTACTGTCTTCTTTGACAGTCCAAGTGCCTCCTCTTGCAAGTTGTCTTCTGAAGGACTTCCTCAGTTGGATGTTCTAGGGAGGTATCAGAGGAAGTTGGGATACCCTGTTGGGAAGCCTGGGGTTTCAGTACTGGCTGCCTTGTGGAAAAGAGGATTCAGACTCGGAGTACAGAAATGTCAAGGATGCAGACAGAGGATTTAAGAGGGTAGGAAAGTACAGTTTTGTACCTACCATAAATGTAGATGTCCGATAGGAATGCATCTGCAGTCCTTACAAATGGGTTGTCCTGTCGTCAGGCAGCCCTTCGGTTGGCCGGATTCCAAAGTCTGGGTCTGGCCTCGGCTGGTGTCGCACTTCACCCGACGTCATAGCTGCAGTTTTTCGGGTATAAAGGCATCAGCCGATGCCATTTTCCTCAGTGTTTCTTGCCCCAGATGCCAGGTGCCCTCTTGGAAGGCTAAATTTGGATAAATGCCAATGTTTCCAAATAGTAGAGAGCAAATAAAAAAATAAGCATGTATGTACATATATACAAACAAATACACCATAATAGATCCCCCCCAGCTAGCTATAAGATGGGCAAATACCCTAGGAGTACCACAGAGGGAAGGGGTGGGTAATCCTGACTGCAGATGCATTCCTATCGAACATCTACATTTATGGTAGGTACAAAACTGCACTATGTCCTTCAAGGATGCATCTGCAGTCCTTACAAATGAGTAGAATACCATAGCCAAACTAGGGGAGGAGGAAAGAAGAGATTATGGTGTAGTTAGGATCCCTTGCAAAACAGCAGTGGCAAAACCTGCTCGGGATCTAGAGTATAAAGGTAAGTTATAATGCTTGGCAAATGTATGCACGGAGGTCCAAGTAGCAGCCTCTATAATGTCCTTGGTAGCCACTCCTCGTAAGAAAGCTGTGGTAGTGGCTGTAGCCCTTGTGGAGTGAGGCCTGATGTTCTCTGGAGTTTTCTTTCCATGGTAGGAATAACAAAATCTAATGCAATTTCCTATCCACTTGGAGATTGTCTGTTTTGAAATTGCTTTTCCTTCCCTTCCTGTTGCATATGCTACCAGTAGCTGGTCAGTTTTTCTATTGCCCTTGGTCCTGTCCAGGTAGTAGCGTAACTGTCTATGTACATCCAAGGTATGCAACAGTCTTTCTCCCCTGTTCTGTGGGTTGGGGAAGAATGTAGGTAGGTGGATAGCCTGATTTAAAGATACTATGGATACCACCTTAGGCATAAAAGTAGGATTTGTTCTCATGGACACTCTATCTTGACGGAAGATCAGGAAGGGTTGCACTGCCATTAATGCCTGTAGTTCAGATACCCTTCTTGCTGAAGTGATTGCCAGCAGGAAAGCAGTCTTCCATGATAAGTATTGTAATTCTGCTGTTGCTGCTGGTTCGAAAGGAGGAAGTGCCAATTTTTCTAGCACAAAGTTCAGGTCCCATGCTGGCAATGGTGGTTTCCTAGGAGGTTTTACATTTTTAATTCCTCTCAGAAACTGCCTGAGCAGAGGATGCGAGAAGACAGGAGGATCCAAGCTGTATTCTGCTGAAATTGCTGATGCATGTATCTTGATGGAAGAATAGGACAGGCCTGTGTGGAAGAGCTCTGCCAAGTATTCCAGGATGTTGGCTATGTTTACCAGTGACACATCTTCTCCCTTTGCAGTATTCCAAATGAGATATCTCTTCCATTTTGCTGCATAATTTTTCCTTGTTGAGGGTCTGCGAGCCTCAAGGATAATGTCTTTAACCCTTTGTGATAAATTTGGGTTAATTGATCTTATGGAATGTTCCAGGCAGTCAGCTGCAGAGTTTTCAGGTTTGGATGCAGGATGTTGTAGTTGTTCTGTGTTAACAGCAATGGAACCAGGGGTAGTGTCCACATTTGTTCCCGAGACATGCTCCTTAGTAATGGGTACCAATGTTGCCTTGGCCAGTCTGGAGCTATCAGAATGATCCTTGGACGGTCCTCTTTGATCTTCAATAGCACCTTGTGCATCAAAGGAAGTGGTGGGAATGCATATGCTGTCAGGTTTTTCCAACTGAAAGATAGGGAGTCCACCTTCCAAGCTAGTGGGTGGTACGTCCTTGTGCAGAATTTCTTTAGCTGGTGATTGTGAGGGGATGCAAATAAGTCTATTTCTGGGAGTCCCCATTTTCTTGTAATGGCTTTGAAGATGTCCGGATGCAGCATCCATTCGTGGGTATCCGTGGTAGTCCTGCTTAATATGTCTGCTAGAATGTTTTCTTTTCCTGGTACAAAAATTGCTTGTAACTGAATGTTGTGGCTCAGAGCCACATTCCATAGGTCCAGTGCCATCCGGCATAGAGGGTATGAATGTGTGCCTCCCTGTTTGTTGATGTACCACATAACTGTGGTGTTGTCTGTCCTTATCATCAACTGACCTTCTCGGAAAAATGGTCTGAAGTTCTGGATTGCCAATTTTACTGCCAGCATTTCCTTTAGATTTATGTGTAGGTGCAGCTGGTCTTGAGTCCATAAGCCTTGTATGCACTTGTCCAGCATGTGGGCCCCCCAACCGAGGTCTGAGGCGTCCGTCGTGATGGTTTGGCTTGGTTGAATGCTGTAGAAGGGCAATCCTGTGTTTGATTGACAGGCCTGAGCCCACCATAGGAACTCTTGCTTCAGGCATGGGATTATTGGAATTTTGGCTTCTAGGCTGTGCTTGTGTTGAGACCATAAATTCTTTAGGTACCACTGTAGCTTTCTCATATGCAGTCTGGCATGAGGGACCAGTATTATGCAGGATGCCATGAAGCCCAAGGCTTGCAGTACTTTTCTTGCTGTTAGATGGTTCTGCTTTGTTAATGCCAAGAAGTAGAGAGGTAGTTGCTCTTGTTTTTCTGCAGTTAGGAATGCCATTTGCTTTGATGTGTCCAGCTCTGCACCCAAAAAGGTTATTCTTTGGGATGGTATCAGCCTTGACTTTTTTATGCTGACTGTATATCCCAGGGCTTGTAGCAGGTAAATGACTCTTTGTAGGTCTTCTGTTAGCTTGTTTTTGTTGTCCGCTTGTATCAGGCAGTCGTCCAGGTAGGGGTAAATTTGGATTCCTTGAAGCCTGCAATGAGCAATTACTGATGCCAGGCATTTCGTGAACACTCTGGGCGCAGTAGATAAGCCAAAGGGCAATGCTGAGAATTGATAATGCTCTGATCCTGCAAGGAATCTGAGGTATCTTCTGCAATTTGGTCGTATGGGGACGTGCAGGTATGCCTCCTTGAGATCTAGAGTTACCAGCCAAGACTCCTTGCCCAGCATGGGAAGAAGCTGCTGTAGAGTCAGCATTTTGAACTTTGGAACAATGAGGAATGTGTTTAAAGCGGACAGGTGGAGAATAGGCCTCCATTTGTTCTCTTTTCTTGGTACCAGGAAGAGTCTGGAGTAAAATCCCCTTCCTTGCTCCATAGATGGTACCTTTTCCACAGCTCTCATTTTTAATAATTGAGATATTTGTTTTAGAGCTTCTGTCTTTTGATTTGGCGGTAGGTTTGGCATTCCTCTCTTCCCTGGTAGAGTATGGCAGTGGAACCTGTAGCCTTGGTCTATTATCTGTAAAATCCACTTGTCTGTTGTTATGTAATGCCAGTTTATTGAGAATAAGGCTAGCTTTCCGCCTAAGGGTGCTTCTAGTTGTTCCCTTGTAGGCGGTGCCAGAGCCAAGTCACTGTGATTGTCCTGTTGCAGTGGTGGTGGCTGTGTCTGTGCCTCGCTGGTTGTTACCCTGCCACTGGCGTCCCCTGTAGGCACCCCTGGATTGGTTTCTGCCTCTTGATCGCCTATTCCTGCCTCTCTGTGCATTAGAGGAGTCTGGAAAGGACCAAGTTTTGGAGGGCCAATTCCTGCTAAACCTTGGAGGTTGGACCTGTAAGAAATCTTTCACTGTTTGTACAGATTTTGCCTTCTCCTCCATCTTCTTCAGTACCTGTTGTGCAGGAGAACCAAATAAATTGGCCTTGTCCATGGGAGCATCTAACAGTTTTGATTTGACATGGTCCGGTAAGGCCTGCTCTTTCAACCATGCATGCCTTCTAATAACTGTACCAGTCATGGCTGATCTAAAGGAAGCCTCCAGTGCATCATAACCGCATTTTAAAGAATGGTTACTAACTTGCTGAATGTTATGTACCATTTCCTGAACATACTTCTTATCAAAAGGTTCATCAGAGGACAGTTTTTTAGTTAACTGGTCAAGCATAAATTCTTGATATTGGATCATATGAAATTGACAGTTCAAGGCCCTAGCTGACAGAGTAGCAGAAGTGTAAACTTTTTTACCCCATCTCTAAGGACCTGGAATCCCTTTCAGAGGGAGGGATTTTTAGCAGAGGTAGTTGCTACAGCCTTAGGCCCCTGGGAGATAGTCTCGGGTCTGCAAAAGGAGCCTTGTATAAATGGTAATGTGTGTCCGGGACCCTGTAGTACCTATCGGGCTTAGCAGGGGCCGGAGGTAATGAATCAGGAGCAGTACAAGCATCATTAAATGCATCATCTACAACAGAAAGAACTGGAGGTATAGCTAAAGGCCTATGTTGTGGAAAATGCAAAAAGGTTCTAAGCCTTTTCCTGGAGTCTGAAAAATCTTGGCCCTGCCACTGAAATTGTTCCCTCATAGCATGCAAGGTTTCCCCAAAGGAAAATTCCTCAGGTGGAGAGGCAGAAGGGATGGACTCTTCAGCATCAGAGTCTTCGTAAGGGGAATAAGGAGCCTCTGGAGGGTCTGTGTTATCTGAATCATCAGAGGAATCATCTGTGGACACTGGCTCAGGAGGCTCTGCTCTAGGCCTCTTCTCTGGAGGTGGATGAGAGGCCCTGTCTGGATGAGGCTGGGATCCCCGGATTAAAGAAATAAGATCCTCTGCCAAGGAAAGCATTTGGGAACTGGAGCTGGGCCTGTGAGAGGGGGTCTTAACAGGCACAGTTCTGTAGCTTTAGCTGCTTTAGCCCTGGCAAAGGCCTTAATGGACATGGCTGCAGGAGGCCTAGCAGCTCCACGTGCAGGAGTTGAGATATCCAAGGGAATAGTGTCAGATAATTCCTGAGAAACCGCAACCACAGGATGGATTTCAGAAGTCGATTCCACCAGGTTTGAAGAGGCCTCGGTAGAAGGCATGTTGTCGGCTGAAGGAAGAACCGCTTGCTCGGTTTCAGCCGAAACCGAGACACTCGCGGTTGGCTTAACCGCGGTTTCGGCCGAAACCGCGGACCGCGAGTGTCGGTCCTTTTCCTTGCGTTTTTTGGATATTTGTGAAGTCGGAGGATCCGACGGCATAATATAAGCAAAATCAGTGCCAAAAAACTGCTCAGCAAACTCCGACCGACGTCTAAGCGCCCGTCGGTTAAAAGAAGCACAGGCTAGACAAGCTGCGACGTCGTGGTCTGGGCCTAAACAAGGTAAGCAGTAAGAGTGGAAATCTTTATGAGGTATTTGTTTCCCACAAGTTAAACAATTATTCACTTTTTCTGACATCGGCTGAGGCAAGAAAGAGTCCCCAACGGGTACTTAGCTTTAGAAGTCTTCGAAGTAGTATTCGGTAGTAGTAATCTCTGGTTCTGACCGACCAGCACTTGCGAACAGCTTCTGCTTCGGGCGCCACGCGGCAAGAAAGACTGAGGAAAATGGCTTCGGCTGATGCCTTTATACCCGAAAAACTGCAGCTATGACGTCGGGTGAAGTGCGACACCAGCCGAGGCCAGACCCAGACTTTGGAATCTGGCCGACCGAAGGGCTGCCTGACGACAGGACAACCCATTTGTAAGGACTGCAGATGCATCCTTGAAGGACATCCATCTGTGTTGCTGACACAGACAATGCCCTCTCCACAGCAAAGGCAGACCTCCCTACAGGGGAAGGACTTTGGATCCAAAAATGCAAGCTTTTGAACCACTGTCCCTTCCTGCTCACAGGTCAATCCTCCAGAGGCAGAAGCCAGAGCTGAGCTAACCTGTGCCTAGGCTCCAAGACACAGACAGCTCCAGCAACTTTGGAGTTGACTCCAACACCTCGGATCTGACAGGGAAGCCACAGCTCTTAGAGCTCTCGGGATCAGAGTGAACTTGAAGTGCTCAGAGTGAACTTCGGATCAGAGGATAAAGATATACTCGGATGAGAGTCAAAGGAGCCAGCCGGATTGGTTCCAAGGACTCAGGCAGTGGGAGGAGTCAGAGGAGGAAATGGAAGAGGAGGTGTAAGAGAAGATTAGACCTGCTGACCAGAAGCGGTAGGAGCCGAAGGGGTACTCAGCATCTGTGCTGAGACAATTCTTCATACCACTCTCTTCACATCATCATCTTCTGGCAATCTCCTGGAAAAGTGAGTGGAAAATCCAGAAGGGGATCTAGGTCTCCCATAAAGGGAGAGGGAACCCTGTAGGGAACTGGATCTACTGAAGGGGAGTATCTAGTCCTTGGAAGGTAAATAATGCTGGACAGTGTAGCTGGATCAGTTGACTTATGCATCAGATCCTAAATCGGATCTGATATTTCTTTTTTATTTTGCTTCACAGCCAATGTTGAGGTCAAATCCAATAAATCCCTTTTTCTGTGCTTTGGATCCGAGGTTGAGGTCAGACCCGATAGATTAGATTTTTTTGCTTTAGGATCAGAAGCAGAAGTCGGACCAGAAGGAGGTCTTTTCCTAGGCTGCTCTGAAGCCTTAGGGGAAGAGGTAGAAGGGCTCAGACAAGGAGATTTAGGCCTCTTAGATTTTTTTTGTTTAAGGGACATAGCTCCAGATAAAATTTCTCTGAAAGAAGAAGAAAGAAGCCCTTTTAAAATCAATTTATTTTTTCTTTCTACTAGGGCTCTAGGAGTAGCCCTCTTGTAAACGGAAAGGTCCTAGACAATACACACAAAGTGCGGGCATCCAATAATGAAATTTTGTGCCTGCACTTAAGACATTTTTTGAATTCAGCTGGGCTTTTTCCTTCTCTGCCATGGTGGGAAAAAGTTAGGAAACAAGCAGATTTTAACAAAGAATATTCAACAGAAGAGAATAAAGACATATACATATATATTTTTTTTTTTTTTTCTTGTTAATAAAAGAAACAGATCTAGAAATTACCAGCAATGGTAATAAGAAACTACACAGTGTAGAAAAAGGGAAAGAATACTAACGATAGTACTCGAGGCACAAATTTGTACTGAAGGAAAAAAAGAGGGACAGAAAGATATCTTAACCAGAAAAAAAAAGTAATAAGGTAGCTGATTAGATAAGGGATTAAAGAATACAAATAATTTCCCAGATTCTGCTAAGAAAATAGAAACTTTCACAATTTAAATACTTACCTTCTCAAGAGCAATGGTCATCATGTCTTTCACGTAGAGCTGCAAACAAGATCCAAGGTATTTGGGGTTGGTGCATCATGGGTAAGAGAGAAGCTGAAGAGTTTTTTGGTTGCCACGAGCTTTAGCAACAGCAGAGTCAGATCCGAGGAACTGGATCCAAATCCATCAGTTGAGGATAGAATGAAAATTGACACATCAGATCAACTTATTCCATGAAAACATAGAAGACTTAGAAAATAGATCTAGAAGGAGTAACACCAGGATTTTTGGGATTTCTGAAAAAGAAGAGGGAGAAAATATGATTCAATTCCTTTGTACCTGACTGCCTAAAACTTTGAACCTGCCTGAAGCTTTTTCCTTTAGCATCGAAAGGGCACAAAGATCACTTTCTAACTGATTTAAAAAAAAACTTTCACCAAGGTCAGTGATCATAATAAGATTTTCCTCAAGTCAAGATAAGGATTTAGCCTTAGAAGCTTCATGGACTAATTATCCACTTAAAATTAAAGAAAAATACTATAACATTTGACAATGACTATTCACTGTTTGTGATGTCAAAGATAAAAGCATGTGTGGCACTTGTTAAAAGCTTAAAGAAAATATTAAAGCACAGATCTTGTTTCCAGCAAAAAATAAAAATTCACATTCCAGAAAGAATGATTTTAACACCTTGGAAGATGCAATGGACTTAACAGAAAAACAAAATCCTAGAAAAAAAGAGAAGAAATGGATTATGATCTATCAACTTCTTTGAAGAGAAATGCAACAAGAGATGGTTAATAACAGACAACAGTAAAAAAAGTACAAATGAAAATCAATGTATTTTATTGTTATGAACAGGTGCTAATTATTATGTTTTACAAGGCAAGTCATTTATTTCTTTGTTTCACTACTTCAAATGGTTACTAGTTCCAGATTTAAAATGTTGAGTTTGATTCTTCTACCTATAAATGAAATTAAAGCCATTTGTTTTCATTTAGAGTTTAAAGGGTTAAACTATTCATTTTATTTAAAGGTAATAATCATTATGATGAAACTTATGTTAGGTGGCACACTTTCTGATATCTTGGCATAGATGAGTAATATATTATTAAATATAATACAAGATGCAACAAAGGACAATAAAGAGGCATGCTAAGTTAAATTCTGGGTTCTTAAAATGGTCCAGTAGTGTGCTACTGATAGTATACTTGACATGCAATAGCACCCAGGAAAGACATGCTATGTTATAAACAAAGTATAAAAAATATAGCTATATATAAAAGTTACTGTTGGAATGATATTAAATAATTAGAGTAACATTCACACATTTGCAAGTTACACTTGGATCCCATAAAACTTGTCATTTTTTAATGCATTTTCTATGCTATATCTCCTTAAAAAAAGACGGTCTGCTTTATATTAAACATCTCATACAAATAGTGCTTGCTGAATCATTAAATGTCATTTCTTCAAACGCAATTTTTTTAGTTGTCCCTGATACAAGAGGCTTGAGAGGTCACTCAGTGGAAGTTCTAGTTTGGCTGGAGTTTTCATTTAAGTTTAGTTTTTACTGATTGGTTGGGATACTTGTTTTTTGGTTGTGGTTTGGAGGGGTTTGATGGCTTGATCGGTGGTGTGGAGGTGGCTTGGATTCACTTGCAAGCATTTTTGTGTGAATTGTAGCTGATGGACTGTTCACTTTCAAGCCCTTATCATGAAAACCATCTTGAAAACAACTTAGAGTCAGAGTTCTGAAAATTCTAACAACTGTCCAGGTTACATCTTCCTGTCTAAAAGTAAATAGTCATAATATTTTGAATCTCATGCTAAAATGCTAAAGAATACAAGTTGGGTAATAAGCAAAATACAGTGAATTGCATTCTAAACCACTGCCAGTTATTACATAGTTCTAAATACTTGCTACTGACAGCATACTTGACATGCAATAGTACCCAGGAAAGTTATGCTACCTATAAACAAAGTACAAAAGTTACTATTGGAATGTTATCAAATAATTAGAGTGACACAGACTTTTACAAGTTAAACCTGGATCACACATAACTGTCATTCCTTTAATGCAAGTACATATGCTATGTCTCCTTTGTCTGCTTTACATTAAACATCTCATATAAATAGTGCTTACTGAATCATTAAATGTTATTTCTTTAAATACAATAGCTTTTTAGTGGTTAACATACTTGTTTTTTGTTGGTTTTTTTTAGTGTTTTGGAAGGGTTTGAGGAATTAATGTATAATGTAGAGGTGGCTTGGATTCACTCGTGAATATTTTTGTGATAATTCTAGCTGATAACTTTTCATTTGTAAGCCCATGTCATGAGGCCCAGCTTGAAGCCCCTTTAGGGTTATGAGCACTTTTGCAATTTTGTGGCAGTTCTGAAAATTCTAACGGTCAAGGTTACTTCGTCCTGCCTAAAAGTAAATAATCATAGTATTTTGAATCATATGTTAAGATGTCAATGAATACAAGTTAGATAATATGCTAAATACAGTGAAATGCATTCTAAACCACTGCCAGTTATTAAATAGTTCTGAATGCTTGCAGTACACCAAAAGGATAGGTTATATACTAGCCTATAGAATGACACTTCAGATAAAAGAATTAGGATTGTGTTTCTCTATTACTCTCTCATTTTAATGATAATGAAACTTAATATCTCAGAATAATTTATTCTGGAAAGCCTGAATCTTAAAAAGCAAGATTTTTCAGATGTTTGTTCAAATA